>NW_008649903.1:28454-42771 GCF_000695815.1 Acanthisitta chloris | reverse complement strand
GAGCTTCTTTGTTTCTTCCCAGCCCCTAAAGGACTGTTTTCCAGCCTGGCTTCTGGAAGCAGGTCTGGGTTGTACAGACAGCTTTGTGCTGGTGCTGCTGGTTGGCAGGAGAATCCCAAGCCTGGTGCAGTGAGTGCTGGACTGGGAATAAAGAAGGAGAGCTTGGGTTTGGCTTTTCCCCAGGATGAAAGAGGAGGATACCACATGGGTCTGTTGGCCACCCTGGCTGGGAACAGGGCTGAGAAAAGGCTAGTGACTGCTTGTTTGCAGGCTGAGCTGGTGCTGCCCGTGGGTGACATTGTGTCCCTCTTGCGTTTGCTTGCACAGGACACTGTGGGCAGCACCTGTCCACAGTGTGACAGGACAGTGCATTCCTCCAGTGCTGACAGTCCCTTGCTCCAGCCCCAGAGGTATTGTGCAGCACTGGCATGGAGCTGGGATGTGCCAGAGGGACCATATTCACAGCAGATAACAGGACCTGGGAGAGGACACTGTTGCCAGAGTGTGTCCTTTATTAATGTTAGCCCCACTCCTTGCCTGCTGGTGAGTGCCTTTTCATGGGGAAAGTGTTTTTCCCAGCCCAGCTGGGGCCGTTAAAAGGTTTGTTGCTTTATCAGTATTATCAGGAATTCCCCTGTGGCAGCCCAGGGCCTTTATCAGAGCAGGATGGGTGTAGAGAGAGGAGCAGGCACTGCACCAGGCACTGGGGTCTTGCTGACCCTGGTCCAGTGTTTGGGAGGGGGTGATGGCAGAGAATAGTGTGAGGGGTCCCCACCTACCAGAGAGTTTGGCTAGAGATTGCAGCCTGCAGTGCTGGGGGAGTGTGCCATGAGCAATGGCTCGGTTTAGGGATGGGCACGTTTATTTTCTCCTCCAGTAACCTGAGTATTGGCCCATGAAGGTGGTGTGGGTGGAGAAGCCATGTATGCCAGAGCTGAGACACCCATGTCAGAGTGCTGAGGTGGACTTAACAGCACAGAGAGACTGTCCAGCATGGAACCAGAGAATTAACATTCCCCAGCACCCTGCTCAGCTTGGCTTGGCTGCTTTTTAAACTTGAGTTTACGTAGTGCCCATATCCCTCTCATTTTTTTCCTCTGAGCTCAGGCTGTGCTGTTTGAGGTTGAGCAGATACAATAACTCACTTCCATGCTGTGGGTTTGTCTTTTTCCCCTTGGTTTAACACCATTTCTAATAACCCTTCTCAATAACCCACTAACATGTCTGGGAACACCTGCCCAAACTGACTTGCCCCATGCCAACCCCAGAGGCACCAGCCAGACATCGTTCAGATCTACCTTTCAGTGCAGCCAAACTCACTCTGATTTTGTTGGTATTTTTGGCTCTTCCTCCCGGTTTTTGTGTGAATCACTGCAAGTATAAGAGCTATGGATGGAAAAGAATTATTTTAGGTATCCAGAGCTGCATCCTTAGTGACACACGTGTAGGCTTAGCTCCAGATAAAGCTGTTTGTCAAGACTTCTCGTCCTGTTTCCTTATCGTAAGAGCTATTACGTGACTTCAGTCCAGGAATTTTCTGTGCTGGCCATTTATACCTGACACTGCCTCCACGCCCCATGCAGACGTCTGAGCTGGCAGCCACTCAGAACCAGGAATCAGAAAACAGGAGATTATCTCCGTGATTTTGGCGGAGCGGCAGAGTGCGAGTTCCCTCTGCTGGCACGTGGCAGGATGGGGCTGTGTCTCCCACCGGGCTGGGGGAGAGGGACTGTGGCCAGTCTCCCAGCTCAGACCCATCCCTAGGGCAGAAGAGCAGGGATCAGCTCTTTGGAAGCCCCGTGGATGAATCTTAAAGTTTTGCACACAAAATCACAGCTGAAGAGAGCTGCAGGGACGTCCTTGGGTATCAGTCCCGGTATCCCAGCGGGGCTCTGCAGCTGCAGGATTAAGTCATGGCACATCTCAGGGAGGGTGTCAGTGGCTTTGGGGAGGAGACCTTGGGTGAGGAGTCCTTGGGATACAGGGACCTGTAGCCCCTTCCTCTGGGTGTGTTGCTGGAGCTCCCTGGGAAACGCCAGGATTTCTGTTTGGCAAACTTGGCTTTTTTGCACACTTCCAGGGCTGCAGCCTCTAAAACCACAGCTTTCCCAGTTGACCTCATGTTCTGCTCACGCTGGCAAGAGTCTGCTGTGGTGTCTGCTGGATCTGCTGCAGGAGTGTAGTCAGGGGCCGAGGTGTATTTTTTCTAGCCTCAGTAAACAGCAGAACTGCCTGAAATTGCTTAAAATACTTTTCTTCCTCAAATTCCTTCTCTGGAGCTTCCTGAGATGCAAGACTCTGCTCTGAATTCTGCTTCTCCCGATACAGAGGAGTATCTGCTCTCCCAAATACGTTTTTTTTCCCCTTGTAAAACTATTCCCGTCATACTTCTGAACCTCTTGGGGAAATTCCTCATCCTTTTCCTGACACTCACTATCTTTCTTGCTGCTAAATAATGAATGAATCCAACATAAACAAGCCCTTTCTTCCAATCAAGGAAAATCACTTTAACGATAGCTCGTGCTGGTCTTTAGAGCTTTCCTTCTCACCACACACCTCCCTCCACTAACAGCCAAGATCTGCAGCCCAGGTTTAGTGGCCTGGAAAAGATTAACAGTCTGCATGGCCGAGGAATTCCTTGGGATGAGCTTTTGTAGTTGAAAAGCACTAAATGGCACCACAGCTTTTAAAATGCTTTTTCATACCTGTCCCAGCCTTGTTTTGTCCACACTGAGCTGCTGTGCAGAGGGTGCAGCTCTCTGTGACACGGTGTGGAGGGGAGGAGAGCTCTTCCCTCCCCATCCCTCCAGGATCTCTGGCAGTAACATCTCTGAATGTTGATCTAATGGGAAAAAAAAACGATTCTTTCCTGTAATCCGGATGATATTAACCCTTGGGGCTGTGATTTGGTTGCAGTGATTTATTTTTCTCTTCCCTTTTTCAATGACGAATGACTGAAATGATTTTGATTTTGTTTTGTATGTAGATGCAGATATATATAATTTCCTCTTCTGTTCATTCATTTTCCAGCCTTGTTTTCTTCCAGGTCTTGTTGCTCTCCACCTTCTCCTGCTGTGTTGCTGTGTGACGTGTCCACCTTTACTTCGCCTGCTTCGCTACCATCTCATCTCAATCTCAAGCCGTAGAACAACCTGGTGGTGCAGCCCCTTTCATGAGAAATCAACCTGCTTTTGATTTTGTTTTTATGTTTTTTGGTTGGGTTTTTGTTAGGTTTTTTTTTTCCTGATTTGTTTTTCTTCAGGCCTTCACTCAGTAGGGCACAGACAATGTTAATTCATGGACCTCTTACTCCCTCCTAAACTGAGACTCAGAGAAGGCTGTGCCAGTGTAAAAAGGGTTAAGAAATTGTGACTCCAAACCAATTCCTTGTCTGTCAGTGAATGGAGAACATGGATTTATGCTCCACAGCCTGGCTTATGTCGGACATCTCATGAGACTGGGAGCTCTGCACAAGCCTGGGGTCTGCCCACTCCCAGTCTGCAAACTGGGAGGCAGCAGAGGCAAAACAGATGTCCTGTAAAAGCATCAGAGATGTTGGAAATTTTCAAAGCAAAGTCTTCTCCAACAATTTTGTCTGTTCCATTTTGTGACCTGGCAGCCTAGCTCTGAGCAGCAGTGGGGTCCCCCCAGACCCCAGGGGATGTGATGTGCTGAGACTGTTCGTCTCTTTTATGGAATTCGATGCAAATATTGGTTGAAAAATTAACATCTCGTGGGTTTTGAGCCCTTAACCTGCTGTTCCTTTTTGTGGGAAGTGTTAAAAATGGGGTTTTTTGGATAACCTGTTTCCTCTCATGTGGTTGCCATTGTGATTTTCATGCACATTAGAGATTCACATAGAACAAGCAGCCCTGAGTTTAAATGTGGCACATATGGGTCCAAATTCTGTGTCAAGAACCCACCTGTATTGAGTTTTTTGGGGAGGTTTGAAATGGAGCTTTAAACCTTGCAGCTTGGAGCACAGCAGCTTGTGTGCTGGTGATGGGTTATTGCTTCACATTCCCAGGTTGTGATTGAAGACCTGAGGTTAATTCTTGCCCAAACCCCTGAAAATGCAAACTTAGACACCAGCAGATCCTTTGAAAATCCCTGTGCTTTCTCTCCTGTGGGTCAGCAAGCAGCTCTTCATGCTGAAACAGCACTTTTAATTCCACCTGCAAAGGCTTGTTTGCTCGTTCTTAGGAGCATCCCATTTGGGTTTGATCCAGGGTTGGCTCCTGCTCCATCCACATTTTTTCATAGTTCTCCATCCTCAGAGACACAAGTGCCATGGTGCAATGAGCCACCGAGGCAGTGTCTGAGAGCCCAGGTTGTGCTCCTTGCTGTCCACACTGGATTTGCAGCCCAGTTTAGAGGAGGGAGGAGCCCCAAGTTTTGCAGGGGATGCCTTACCATGGCACAGGGAGATCCTCATCTTCCTAATGCCCCTTCAGCTGGTGCATCCTGCCTGGTCTGGAGGCACCTATGGACACTCCTCACTCTGTGCAGTCCTGTGGCTGTTACCTGTGTGGGGCTGAGTTTTTAGAGGGTACCTATTGCAGTGAACACACTGGGGGACCCATACCCCCTGGTACCTCTGCACCCCAGCTTGGTCTGACGTGTCTCTGCTCTGTGGCCTCGGGGGCCATCGATAGCAGCAGTGCTAGAGGGTAGAGCCAAAGCTTAAGCAAAGCTGCTCTGTAGTCCCTGCTTCCCAAAGGGCTGTAAAATTCACAAGTGAAGCATTATTGCTGGGTTTGTAAGATTTTCTAGTTATTTAAGAAGATGCTCCTTGTGGAGCTGAGTAGAGTGAGGTTTTTCCCACTTTGGCTGTGGGTAAAAGGACATGTGTCAGATCGTGGGGTTTTAGCTCATATTTAGGTATGCTGGAGCTCATGGAGAAAGAACCAAGTGTGCATGAACACTGAGTCAAGCAGTTCTGCAGCCTTAAATTTATGGGGTGGTACAGCTCCGCATAGTTGCTGCTCTTGTGTTTAAACCCTCTCTGGTTTCCCCTTTCTCTCTGTTTTTCAGGAGGTCCCAGGTAATTGAAAAATTTGAGGCATTAGATATTGAGAACGCAGAGCACATGGAAACCAACGTGCCAGGAGGTGCTGCCCTTTCCAGCGAGACGCGGCAGGGCAGGAGTGAGAAGAGGGTTTTCCCACGGAAACGGGTAAGCTGCTCAGCTGAGGTCTCCTGGTGGGGTTTGGAGGATGGCACCTGGGGTCCAACAGCCCAGGACTATAGGGTTTGTCCCTGGGTGTGGATCTGGAGTCACAGGCAGCTCTTGCAGGAGCCAAACTGCTGCAGATGCTCAGCCTGTGCAGGTTTGCCAGTTGCTGCTTTGGTCCCTTGGCCCAGGTGTAGTTCAGAGTGGAAAATCAGGCTCTTTTCTCCTTTCTCCAAAATATAAAAGGAAACTTCAGCTCTGGCATGGCAGGACCCATCAGGGTGGGGTACAGTAACAGAAGAAACAGGCAGGCTTGAGAGTCCCAGATATTCTTGTATTGGGAACAAATTAATGCCTGAGAGGACAAAAAAATATATTGCCAAGGAAATGGCACTTGTTCTGAGCCTGAAATGTCCCTTAAATAAAGCAGATTTTTATGCCATGAGCCAAGAGAGCAGGACTCTGTCCTAGTTCCTGCACTGATCTGGGCTAATGCTGTTCACACAGGACTTCACTTGTGAAGGAGCAGCCATGGGCTCCATCCTGGATGTGTCTGCATCTCCTCTGTCCCCACACCGCCGGGCAAAGTCACTGGACAGAAGGTCCACGGAGTCCTCTATGACGGTGAGCCACTGGGGCCTTGTCCCCTGCCTTGGGGGAGTGCGTGAGAGGCCCTTCCCAGGCAGGTCCCATGAAAACTGGACTGTCTGCTGCTTTTCTCATAGCATGCAGGACGTGGGATATGCTCATTCGTATCTGAGCAGGTTTCAGCGACCTCAATCAGATGTGACCAAACTTGAGAGTCACAGGGACTCAGCTGGAGAAGAGCCACATTTTGCCTGTTGCAGAAATTAAATCACAGTCTTGCAAGGAGCCCTTTTGCTTAAAGCACAGCATCAGTTTGGGAAGCAGACCCTGTTTTGCTAGTTATTTTCCTCTGGAATATCCCATGTCCTTGATGCTTTGCTTGATGTGTACTACTACTACTGATGCTGTAGGTCACCTTGGAGGTGCTGGGCTCACCTCACGGGGCCAGAGCTCCTCTTTGCCCCATGTTGTCCCCTAGCAGAGGCTGCTCAGGTAATTTCCAGCTCTGCAGATGAGTCAGTCCAGTTTCTGGACTTGGACCAAACACAGGGTCACTACTGAGTCATTTACGTAGAATCACAGAATCCCAGTCTGGTTTGGGTTGGAAGGGACCTTAAAGCTCCACTTGTTCCACCCCCTGCCACGGACAGGGACACCTTCCACTAGACCAGGCTGCTTAGAGAATTTTCAGAGAGCCAACACATGTCCCAGTTTTCTAATACCACTTCCTTGATGTTTATGCAGTTGAAAGTGGGTGTGAGTGGGATGAATGCTGCGAGGAAGGGCTGAACCTGCTCTCCTGAGCTTTCCTCCCTTTGCATATTTCAAATGCTTGCCAGACCTGGAGGCAAACAATACAGAACAAACACAGAATGCTCTTCTCTCCCTCACCACCCTTCTGTAGGGACAAAATAAATACACTTGCTAATCTCTCAAATAGATTACAGAGCTACTGTAAATACAAGTTACATTTTTTGTGGATGGACAACTTTTATTCAAGGACTTATCAGAAAAATGCAGTAGCTTGGTGTTTCTGGAGCTATTCATGTAGACTTATACAGCCACAAGAGTGATTTTTAAATTCTTGGTGGGAATAAAAAGGCACGAGAAGTGCATATGAAGTGACAATGCACATTTTTTAGTGAAGGGAAGAAAACCATGGAAGTTACATTTTTTGTGGATGGACAACTTTTATTCAAGGACTTATCAGAAAAATGCAGTAGCTTGGTGTTTCTGGAGCTATTCATGTAGACTTATACAGCCACAAGAGTGATTTTTAAATTCTTGGTGGGAATAAAAAGGCACGAGAAGTGCATATGAAGTGACAATGCACATTTTTTAGTGAAGGGAAGAAAACCATGGAGGTTGAGATTAGATATTAGGAAGAAATTTATTCCTGGTGGTGAGGTGAGGCACTGGCACAGATTACCCAGAGAAGCTGTGGCTGTGCCCCATCCCTGGAAATGTTTGAGGCCAGGTTGGATGGGGCTTGGTGCGACCTAGTCTAGTGGAAGGTGTCTCTGCCCGTGACAGGGGGGTGGGAACCATATGATCTTTAAGGTCCCTTTCCAACCCTAATCATTCTAGGATTCTACAATTCAGTGATTTAATTTCCCCTGTGTTATGTGGAGTGGGGCTAGGCCCCCATCACCATGAGAGCACTCAAATGTGGGATGTGCTGTCCCACAACATAGCTTTGATTGAGTAGGCTTCCAGACCCCAGTTTCCATTGCTCCTCTTGCTGTAGCCAGTTCCAGAGGCTGCAGCTGGATTTCACACACTGCTGTCCTTTCCTCCTCCACTCTGCAGCACATGGAGCAGCTGGAGGAGCTCATCCTCGAGGGAGTGAAAGCATTTCCACCACATCCTTCCCTGCGCGCGGGCAGGGCTGGGAGGAAGGGCTGGCAGCAGTTATCCCACGCTGTCTTGGTTGCTTTTCTCAGGAATTGAACATCCCCGTGCACCCACTTTGGAGGAAAGAGCAGGTGTCATTTGGGTGTTGCAAGGCTCGGATTCCCTGTATTTCCAGCCTTGGGAACTCAACCTTGTTTTGAACCCTGCAGCCTTGCATCAATAGCATGTAGTTTTTATTTCGTAATACATAATAGAGGGACAAAACTGCCTGAAGTCTTGCTAATTCCTTGTTTCTCCTTCCTCTCTAATGCTGGCGCAGCAGTAGGAAATGGCAAGAGAAATGGTAGGAAGGGAACAGCCTGAATAAACCATGCAGCAGGTCTCTATTCCTCCTGGGAGCAAACATTTAGCCACCACACAGTGTTATTATTCAGTTTGGACTTGATGACCTTTAAAAGTCCCTTCCAACCCAAACTGTTCTATGACTCCATGAATTTAACTGTTGCTGGTCTCTTTTATTGCTGTACTGGGGGTTTATCAAGATGCTGCTGTTTCCTTCTGGGCACAGATGCTTCTTCCATCCCCTCTGATCACTCTCTCCTTCCTTCCAGCCTGACCTGCTGACCTTCAAGAAGGGCTGGTTGACAAAGCAGTATGAAGATGGGCAGGTGAGTCAGGAGGAAGCTCTGCCCTTTGTGTCAGTATTTGGTGCTGCAGTCAGTCCTGGTTTCTGGCAGGACACTCACTCCAGCATCCTGGCTGTGCTGGCTGCACATGGGGCTGCTCGTGGTGCTGACGGAGCCCTGATGTCCTTGCTGCGTAGGTCAGTATTGGGCTGTCTTGGAGTGGGAAGAGCAGGTTCTCTGTCCTGGGGAGGTCTCACAGCCCCACAGCTGGATATCATATCATGGGTTTCTAGGGAGCCAGGGCAGCTTGGATAGCAGCACTGGTTTCATGTTCCTGTTCTCTATTTATTAGTCTCATCTCCCTTGTGACCCAGTGACCTCTGTGGTGTCAGTAACGAGGCTCAGGTAGAGTCTCCTGAGCGCCAGGGAAATGCAAGGCCAAGAAATAAATAAATGAATGCCTCTGAGTTGGCACTGAGGGAAGCAGCCCGTAAAGCTTTCCTGCTGTACGTTCCCAGAGGAATGTGGGATGTGCTGCTCTATCAGACTCTTAGGGATGGGCACTGATGCTGAGGCAGCATGGATGCCATGGGTGTTTGCAAACCACTCTTTCACTGGACTTCCCTTCTTTCTGCTCAGCCCATTGAGGGGAAATGAGGACGACTCGCCCGTGGCTGTGAGTGCCATGGCCCAGGATCCACTGTGGGTACTGGGGCTGAGGGCACATCCATAGGCAGCTGAGTGGGAATCAGCTGCTGGAGCAAGTGCTTTATTGACTGAAAGCTGCCTTGGGTGAGCCTGTGCCTCACTGTGGGAGCGTTCAGGAGATGTATTTGTACAGAGCAAGTACCAGGAGTAGACTCCAACTCAATTTCTAGATGCTGCAGATAAAACATGAATATTTTACTGCCTTTTTTTTTTTTTTTAAGGCTTTAAGTGCAGTCACTAAAAGCATCATCGCTCAGTGGAGCTAATGGGGATGGCTCTGACTGCCCCCGTGGCTCCTGTGGTGTGTCACTGTCACACAGGGTTGGTGCTGCTGAGGGTGTGGCAGTGCTGGGGAGTTCAGGGTCCTGGTGGTGCAAACATCACTGTTCCTTGTGTTGTTGCCTGTTTGGGTCTCCCCTTCCCCCGGGAGGGCCTCAATGAAGCTGTGTGGTGCTGGGAGGGGAGAGGCTCCAAGCTGCCTCCCTGCAGGGCATCTCTGCCAGGTGACCTGTGATGAGCCACTGTGAGTGTGCTGTTGGGGAAGGAGCAGGTTTGTAACTGTCCCATCTTGGTTGTTTCCTAGTGGAAGAAGCACTGGTTTGTGCTGACTGACCAGAGCCTGAGATACTACCGGGATTCAGTGGCAGAGGAGGTAAGTGTCATCCTGTTGACATTCAACCCATCATTCTGCACCCAGGGGACACCAGTGCTCCCAAACTGGCCCCTGGCAGTTTCTCTTCCCTGATGCCAAGGTCCTGGAGCATCGTTCTTCAGGGTTTTGTGCTTCTCAGTGAGCCCACTGTGCTTTGGGGCTGCAAATCATTGCGGCTTATTTTACCTCTTCCTTCTGCAGGCAGCTGATCTGGATGGAGAGATCGATTTATCCACGTGCTACGATGTCACTGAGTACCCAGTTCAGCGGAACTATGGCTTCCAGATCCACGTAAGGAAAATGTGGAGAGGAGGAAGAGTTCGGCTGCAGGACAGCTCATCTGGGGCAAGGGAAACATCGCCAGAAACACCCAAGAGAGGCCACCCAGCACCTCTCACAGTGCTCCAGAGAGCTGTGGCCTTGGGTTTGAGAGCCAGTGTTTTGGCTGGGGGAAATGGAAGATTTTGTAATAGCCTTAGGGTCTCAGCTATGACAAAATTAGCTTTATTGCTGAGAAATGCCAGTTCCCATCAGGAGCATGCTGGGGGGTGGAGGGTCTCACTGAGCGGCCAGCGAGCAATGCCCCAGCGCTGGATGCTCAGGGCTGGATGCGGGGTGGTTCTGGGGGGGTGGGACGGTGCTGGTGGGTGCAGTCGTCTGCTCTGAGCTGTTCCTTGTCTCTCCCTAGACAAAGGAAGGGGAGTTCACCCTCTCTGCCATGACGTCGGGCATTCGTCGCAACTGGATCCAGACTATCATGAAGCACGTTCGCCCCACCACTGCTCCCGATGTAACAAGGTAAGGAGAGGAGTGTAGCAGCCCTGCAGTTGTGTGGTTTGCCATGCAGGAGTAACTCTTCCCTTATCCCTATTCTTTTCTCTTTCTGAGCCTGTCTGTTCCTGGAAGCTGCTGCTCTTTCTCACTCTCTCTCTCTCTCTCTGGGCTTAATTTGGATACGCTTTGTGGGGACGCTGATATGCTGAGTTATTCTTACACATGCAGATTTTAAAGAGGGTTGAAAATGTGGCTTTAATTTGTGCATAGGAATATGAAACACTGTTCCTATATCAAGGCTCCTCTGGATTCCCACCAGGTATTGTGAAACCACTTGGATTCAGTTGTGCTGGGTTCCCCCTTTCCTCTGGCTACTGTTCAGCACGAACTGCCCAGCCCCTCCACGGGTCACGGCAGCATGAGCCCAGGGTTCAATTTAGAAGCTGTTTGGCTCTGATCTATTTTAAACTCCAGCCAGCAAATCATCTTCCCTCCTCTTTTGATCTTCCAGATAGCGGCTGCAGCTCATTCCCCTTAACACATTAGTAATGCTGGCGTCTTCTCCCACGTCAGTGCCAGAGGAAGGGACCCCTGCGTCACAGAGTACCTTCTGTGGGCGCTTGTGGCTGTGGGTACAGGGTGTTTGGCCTCCTCACAGTTGGCCCTGCTGGCCACACTCCTACAGGCCACCTCTTACAGGCTGCGTGGACATGGCCACACCACTAACTCTGTCTCCTGTCCTTACCATAGCTGCAGCGAGCAGGTTTTTGCCAGGTTTGCCCCCATGTTGAT
Source organism: Acanthisitta chloris (assembly GCF_000695815.1). Lineage (NCBI taxonomy): Eukaryota > Metazoa > Chordata > Aves > Passeriformes > Acanthisittidae > Acanthisitta > Acanthisitta chloris. The sequence goes on along the minus strand of NW_008649903.1, from coordinate 31,604 downwards.
GGAATGGCTCTTCTCACCCAGTGCTGTTGACCTGGGGATGCTCCAGCCGCTCCTTCCTCATCCTGCTTGGCACTCAGCCACTGTTTCCCAGCCCTGCCCGAGCTCTGGTGGATCTCGCGGGGGTCTCGGGGAAACCGCCTCTCTCCTCACTCCTGTGTATGTTTGATTTCCATGCAATCCCAGGAAAAACTTCTCTTTGAAACTATCCGTGCTGAAGCCCAGGTTGGAAAACTGTGTTCTCTCCTGTATTAACGTTCTGTGGTTTGTATATCTCGTGATTCACTGCATGCTCCTCCTTTTCTGCACCTCGGATGGGAAGTCCTGCAGTTTCCATTTATTTTTCTTTCTTTTCTTCCCCTTTTCCTTTTTTTTTTTTTCCTTTTAAATAAAAGCCAGAGAAGGGAAGAAGCAACCTGGTCTTGACACTTGATTTCCCCACACTGGTATCTTCCGATGTGACTAGATATGAAGATGAAGACCAAGGAAATTTGAGGGGACTTCTCTGCCTTTAAAGAACCAGATGTATTTATGGTTGCTAACAGGTTACTGCAGCACGATAGTCCTGTGCTCACTGTCTGCACCTGCTCCAAGCCCACGCGAAGTGGTTTCACTTGGCTTTCCCTCTGAGAGGGTCCAAGGGCAGGTCCCGGTTGGGCAGTAACTTGTTACGCTGCACAAATAGACCATGAATCAATCCTGAGCTGGGAAAAGGGAATTATGTGTGTGCTTCTGTCGTTTTCCACCAGGCTGGTTTTGGATGGGGTAGAGGCTGGTGTGGGTTAGTCACGTTGCTGAGAAGTCCTGCGCTGTGTGTGGAGCAGGGCTGTGTTCACCTGGCATGGGGTGTCCCAGCCCATCCCGCCTGGCTTTGGGATGCCGTTACGTTCCGCACCTGGGGAGTGGCTTGTGAAGGGGACTGCTGGAAGGCCGAAGGACAGACTGCCAAAGGGTCATGATGGAGGGGTGGCAGTGTCTGCACCGTGTGGACAGGGTGTGAGATGTTAGTCTGGATGCTCGGTGTGCCAGGAGGTGTTCACCCCATCCCTGGGGCTGGTCCCACTCCACACACTCCTGCAGCCTGTGCCGTGTCTTGCGAACCTGCTGCCACGTCTGCACCGAGCCAAACACACCTTCTCTTGGTTTATCAGTTCCTAATGACTGTTTATATTGCTGCATGTGTCAGCACCCAACATGGGGAGCAGATGCTGCACTGCTGCCTGCCCTCAGCAGTGCCCTGCAGTCTGCAGAGACACTAATTACACTCTGCTAACGATGAAGGGCCAAATAGAAAATACCCCCAAGAAAGAAAGTGGCTGCTTCAGTGCTGGATCTGTGTTCAGCTCCCAGCCCTGATGAGGTTGAGGTCCCTAGCGCTCCCCCAGTTCTCCTCAGCCTTTGTGTGCTTGCCCCACAGCGTGCTCAGCTCACAGCTTGCACCACTCCCACATCCACCCCTATTAAAAAAAGAACTTCTTATTTTGACCTGCAAATACCATTGGGAGGCTAAGATCCCCCTCCCATGTGAGGTGAATTAATTTGTCTGGGATGGAGGAGATGTGAAATGCTTGAGCAGAATTAATAGCCATGGGGCACTTAGAGGAGATGAAATGAGAAACTTTGGGTCAGTCTTCTGAGTCTCTTCACTCCATTCCCAGCGGCCATCCCTCCACTCCCTGACACACATCCCATGCCCTTTGGAAAGCAGCAGAGGAGAAATGAGCTTGTGAGAGATTTCACCTCTAGAAATGCGGAGATTCTTCCATGTGGGATTTAGAGCATCATAATTTCTGACTCTTGACACCATTCAAGGGGCCCCAGCACCCCCTGTTTTTCCTAACGCTCTTTTCCATTTTAAGGCTCAATCTCATCCCTGCTCTACTTCTTTAAAATGCAGCTTGTAATCACTGACTCCAAATTGAGAGCCTGGCTTTGGAGTCGTGTGGTATTGTGTCTGAGGAGCAGCAGTGTTTCATCATGGTGCCTTTTAGGTTTATTTTATTAGCTGCAAGTGACAGTGTTGAAGAAGGAATTATCTCTGAGCTGGTTTTAGCCTGTAACTGCCAGAGTTTCATGAAACCCAGCTCTACTGAGCCTGTGGTTTGATGGAGGGTGACAGTGCATCGGAAGATACTAGCCCTGGCCTGATGCAGAGCCATCTCTTCTGCTCCATCCTTTGTTTTGGGCGTATGCACATCCATGAGGTTGTTGGCTGTGGGAGCTGGGCTGTGTTCCCAAGGTGGGAGAAGCTCTGCTGCTGTTGCTGCTGCTGCTGCTCCCAGTCATGGTGGCCTCGATGCATGTGGTCCCATGGGTCAGAGCCTGCAGTGAAGGGCCCAGGGAGCTGCTTTCCAGCTCTTCTAGAAAGCGTGTTGAGCTGGAGGCTGGAGCTCAGGGGATGCTGTGGTTGTACTGGAAGTAGGAAGAGTCAGGAGTCAGCCTGAGCAGTGGGGCTGTGCCTCAGGAGGCATCTCAGGGGCTTGAGAGAGCAAAGAAGGTTTAGCAAGTGCCCACCACTCCCTTGGGATAGGCTTCCTCCACAAACTTAGCATACTGCTACTTTCTGTTTTAGTTTTGATGTGCATGTAACAAGGCTGGCATGTCTACATTTAATAAGCTAATACTGCATCATGGATTATCCATAGGTTGGAAATGGTATTACCTTCCCGTATTAACTTTCCCTGCTTGACTATGTCTCCCCCCTCAACCCACCACCCTCTAACTCAGCACTAAAAATCATTCCTTGCTTGAGCAATCGGCATTTTCAGTGATTTCCACGTTGTGTTGAATAACTCTTGCTCTCCTTGCTGCACCAGTTCCTGCACACACAGGATGCAGCCTGGTGCCAGGGTGGCTGCCCACGACTGTGGGTGCCCCAGGGGAGGTCTGTGCCTGCCATGCACATAGGGGCACAGAGAAGTTTTGGACCCAATAATACTTTGCCAAGCTCAAGGGAAACCTCCCCCTTGTTTCCCAAGACCTCTGGGAGCTGCTTTGTGCTTCTCCACCCTGCAGCTCCAAAGCTAGCCTGACTTTGGTGGGATTGGTGGCATCCTCCCCGCAAGCACGTGACTATGGCTGCGTCGACTGGTGGGTGTGCATGGAGCCCCAGAGCTGGGGCACTGGAGGAGCTATCTGAGCCTCTTCCTCACC
>NW_008649903.1:26963-28431 GCF_000695815.1 Acanthisitta chloris | reverse complement strand
CTGCTGCTGGGTCCTGGTCACTGGCCCCGAGGAGGAGTGAGGTTGGGATCTCCGGGCGCCAAGGGGTCCCAGGAGCAGTCGGGGCCACTTGCGCTGAGGCTTTGCTCACCAGCACATCCTTGGGGAAGGGCAGCAGCAGTTCCTGTGCCAGAGAGGCAACAGGAGATGGAGGGGCAGGGGGTCACCACGTGGCATTGGCTTGGGCTTCCAGCAGCCCCTTTCCACCTGGCTCTCCGAGGCATGCATGGGAGCGCCTGGCCATCTCCAGCACCCACTGACACTTTTCCTTCACCCTCTCTGTGTCCTCGCAGCTCACTGCCAGAAGAGAAAAGCAAAACAAGCTCTTCCTTCGAGACTGGTCCAAAGCCGAGCGAGAAGCCGGATGCGGAGCAAGCTGAGCTGGACCCAGAGCAGAAGCGGAGCCGTGCCCGGGAACGCCGGCGAGAAGGACGCTCCAAGACCTTTGACTGGGCCGAATTTCGCCCCATCCAACAAGCTCTGGTGCAGGAGCGTGCGAACGCGGCAGACTCCTCCAGTGGTGGCTCAGCCGCCTTCCCCAGGGACACGGGTGCCACCGACACCGACTCGGGAGAGCTGGAGCGGGAGCGAGCCCGGCGGCGGGAGGAGCGGCGCAAGCGCTTCGAGATGATCGACGCTGTGGATGGGGCAGGGTCGGAAGAGGCACTGAGGATGGAGGTGGACCGAATCCTGCCCCTCCCAGCAGACATCAAACCGCAGAATGTCCACGTGGAGATCGAGCAGCGCTGGCACCAGGTGGAGACCACCCCGCTGCGGGAGGAGAAGCAGATCCCCATCACGCCCCTGCACCTCGCCCAGAGCGAGGACCGGGACGAGGGGCTGGCGAAGCAGCACCAGACCACACTGCTGGAGAAGGAGGTACAGGGGGTGTGGGGTGCAGGCTGCCTGCTGAAATAACCTTCAGCCCACTGCAGTGACTGTAGGAAGCCTGAGATAGGCTTAAGAAAAGCTGCGTTTATTGCTGCTTTGTAGTAGCAACAAGTTGGGATGCTGTAGGCCCCCTGGGGAGCTGGCAGGGCACAGATCCACGTCCATTCCCATTCAGCACTGCCGGCAGCTTTCATGTTCCCACGGCTGCAGAATGGGCTGTTCTTACTGCCTGATACTCCATTTTCCTTGCCTCCTTCCAGCCAATGCAGCCTCGCTGGTGTTGGTTGTACCCAGCCTGTCTCTGATGAGATGGGTACACTTGAGGTGTATCAACCAGACCCCAAATTCAAATTCCTAATCCTCTGTGTGTCTGCACCTATAGAGATTTGTGTCTGCAGTTATGTCTACAAAGCTATAAACTGCCTTGAGTTGTAGCGCACACCACAAAGGTTCCCTTTTTGAGGAGCCTACATTAAACAGTCTGAGGATTTTAGGAAAAGAAAGGAGGAAACAGCTTACTTGGAAGAGGTCCCTGCCTGGGATAACAAAGGCTGTTGTT
>NW_008649903.1:21676-26936 GCF_000695815.1 Acanthisitta chloris | reverse complement strand
AGGCATGGAGTAACCAGGAGCTGAACCAGGCTGGGATTTGCTGGGGTCATGCCTGGCACGAGCTGGTGCCGTTCATCCTTTGCCGCAGTGAGCTTTACACTAAACGTAGGTCTTTCAAGGGGGAGGGATTTTTCCTGGTAAAATGAAATCCAGATCCCAGAGCAGAGCAGTGGTGCCATCAGAAGTCCCGTTCGTTCTGCTCTGTGTCCCCTCCAAGCCGCTTGCTCCTTATGGCCTACCCCCTGCCCACTCCCTGGATGGTGTCTCTGTTCGTGTCCCTCCAGCTGGAGCAGAAGCAGAAGGAGGCCCTGGAGCTCCTGGAGCAGAACCGGCACCTGCAGGATCAGCTCAAAGTGGCACTGGGCCGGGAGCAGAGCGCCCGGGAGGGCTACGTGTTGCAGGTAGGAGAGCAGGGAGGAGAGGGAGATGCATCTTCCTCTGCTCCCAAGGGGATCCCTGGTGTGCTTCAGTCTGAGGTGTTCTTGGGGACATCCTTGGTGTACCACAGAGTGGACTCTATGAGATTTGATCTTGCAAACATTGCTGAATCTGTAGCTTTGCCAGAATCATCTGCTTAACGAAATCTCTGATCTGGGATGGGATAGGAGGTAGCATTGCCTACTAGCATTCCCAAGGGAAAACAAAACACAGCTGTGATAGGCAGATGGAACCTCAGCAAAGTCCACCTCTGATCTGTCCCATACTGTGTTTGCCTTTGCAACAGCTCTTTCCCCAGTTTTGTGTCCCAGATACTCCCCTCAGGAAGTGGGGTGCACACAAAGCTTTCCAAGCATCCTGTAGCCCAGCAGGGATGGCCAGGGATTTTGTGTGATGGTTACATGGGCAAACACAGCACATGCAGGTGTATCTCCTGGGCACGTTCCCTGCAGCTAGAGCAGGATTTGCACCAGGGGTGACCTGTTGTCTTGGATCATTTTGATGTTTTTTTCTGTTACAAGATGCCTTTCCTCAGCAAAGCCTAGAAATGGGTTTTGGAGGATCTGGCAAAAGAGATGGGATGGTCTCTGGGAAAGCCTTTCCTCCCCTCCTCAAAACAAGTGGACTTTCCCAGCCCTTCCTCTGGGAACATCCATGCCTGGAGGCACTGTCACACCTGCAGGGCAGCTTCTGGCAGCTCTCAAGGGTCCATAGTTCTGCTCTGTGCAGGGGCAGCATTTTGACCTGCTCTAACCTACTTGACCAAAGTGGCTGTGGATCGAAGTGTCCGTGTGTGGCCGCACGCTGCACTGCCATGGCGGCAAACCCGGTGTTGACACCGAACCCTGTGCCCTTGTTCCTCACTGGAGAAATTTCCCCTGAAGAAATTGCACAGGCAGTGGATGCAGCCTGGGCAGGGTGATCCATGCCAGTGACATCCCAGGAGGAGTTACTAGTTCATTTATTTCTGGAGTCTCCAGGCTGACAGTGCCTGCTTGGAGGAGTTCCATTTTCACTTGGCAGTGCTTGAAGAGTAACTAACTCCCACTTCCCTGGGGCAAAGGCATCTGACCTCCCTTTGCTTGGAGCCTGGAAAAATCAGGGAATGGGCCTAAAATGGGGCCAGTGTGGCTAGATGCTGAATCCACCATCAGATTGGCTGTGCTGAAGTTGGCTGTAGCACCTCGGTACGGGAGGGGTGGCAGCAGGGGACGTCTGCAGAGGGGCTGAGCAAACCATCACTGCAGTGAGCAGTGACCCAAACTTGGACCTGAAAGCTGGAGAGGGCTTTTGGAAGGGCTGGAGGCTTTTGCCTGTTCCAGTCTAATTGTTCTGGGGATTTCCCTTATGTTTCCTGGGAGCCAGAGGGATTAAAGTCCTGTTGCAGAAGGGAGTAACCCCACCAAACCCTGCTGGGGTGCAGGGAGTGGAATCATTGGAGGGCGTTCTGCAGCCACAGACTGCACAGCGGTTTTATAGAATATCTGAATTTCATGTGCCACTCACCTCCATCATGCCTAATTTTGGGGAGGTTCCTACATTGCCTGCGGGGAGGCTGATGGAGGGGCCTGACTGCTGCCAGTCCATCCCTCCTGAGCTGTTTGGGGGGCACCAACTCCTCCTTGGCAGCCTAACGAGCCCCGTGTGGACCCCCAAGCACTGCCCGTTCCGCAGCAGCTGACACCCCACCCCGATGCATGTGCCATGCACCGAAGCCTCTCCGGCCTCGTGTAACCCCTCTCTTGCTCTGAGCTTCCTCGGGATGGGGCACCCAATGTGGATCCCTACTGGGAGAAACACCAGGGACCCCTGCTCCTCACAAATGGGCTGGAGACATGCCCAGCTCCGGCCACGGCGGGCGGGAGGGGGCACATACTAACCTGTCCCGGGCGGATGTTCTTGCATGTTTTTGGTGTAAAGCATGAAAATTAACTTAACATAACTGAGTGTCACATCTGTGGGCTTTCCTTATCAGCAACCAGAGTACAGCAAGGCAGGCCAAATTCCTAGGCTTAACGCTGTGCTTCTCTCGCCTCTTCCTGTCTGTGTTTTTTTTTTTTTTTAAAGATACATAACTTCTGTCGCCTTTTGCATGACGCTTTCTGTGAGTTTTCTTTTTGCATGCTCCATTGCTTTGGTTTGAATCTCACAAAGGTTGGTTTCTTTCATTTTTACATTCTCATCACACCTTTTCCCTCCCTCCACTTATCGGGTTTTTTGTTTTTTTCCTTCGTTGGTTTATTTTATTTTGCAGGTAGAGAAATTAGATCCTCCCTAGTCTTAAGCTTTAGCGTAACAACATCTCTCTAATGCGATGAGCAGCCATTCAGTCCTGTTTGGCAGGCACAGAAATGACATCTCCACACCAGCTGGTTGTCTCCCTGCGTTTGGGTGGGATGTGATGTCATTTGCTGTCACCTCACTTTCTGTTGTTGCTTTTGGTTTGTAGGACTGTGTTACCTGAACTGTGCACTTTTTGTTTCACAACCAAATGAACAAACATGCTAAAAAAAGCAGTTCCTTTCCCCTCCACATGTTCCATCCTCTCTTCCATCTCACCCTTCCCATTTTTCTCTTGTCTGTCTTGTCTCTGTTTTACTGCTGGTGTTTCTTTTTCATTGTTTTTTTGGTTCTGTTTGAGTTTGGGTTTATTATTTTCCTTTTAGCCTGTTACTGTACAGCTGTTTTGATGTTGTGGTCAGTGTTTTCTGTTACTGGAAAGCAGTTGTCGCTCATTAAAAAAATTTTAAAAAAAAAGTTGGTTAAACAAAACAAATTGTGCCAAGAACAAATCATCCCAATTGGAGCATGTGGGTAGCAGCCAAATCGCTGTGAGGAGCTTTTCCATGGCCTGCCTGGCCAGAGGTGTGACACTCAGAAGGGAGAGCCAAGAGTGTTACTAATCTAGTATTTAATCAATTTTTTTAAGACCGAGGTGGCCGCCTCGCCATCAGGTGCCTGGCAGAGGCTCCACAAAGTCAACCAAGACCTCCAAAGCGAGCTGGAAGCCCAATGCCAGCGTCAAGAGGTGATCAATCAGCAGATTCAGTCGTTGAAGCGCAGCTACGCCGAGGCCAAGGATGTGATCCGGCACCACGAAGCCGAGATTCAGAGCCTGCAGGCGAGGCTCAGCAATGCGGCGGCTGAGCTCTCCATCAAGGAGCAGACCTTGGCCAAGCTCAAGAGCGACCTGAGGAGCGAGAAGGAGAAAGCCAAAGAGCAGCTGGAGGAGTGGCAGCACGGTGAGGCTGCGCTCAGCTCCCAGCTGAAGGCCAGCGAGCAGAAGCTGAAGAGCGCAGAGGCTCTGCTGCTGGAGAAGACCCAGGAGCTGAGGAACCTGGAAATGCAGCAGGCTCTGCAGAGGGACCATCAGAAGGAAGTGCAGCGGCTCCAGGACAGGATAGCAGATCTCAGTGGGCAGCTGAATGCCAGCGAGCAAGCACGGGTCCTCATGGAGGAGAAGCTGCAGAGGAACTATGAGGCTTTGCTGGAGAGCTGCGAGAGGGAAAAGCAGGTTTTAATACGGAGTCTGAAGGAGGTGGAGGATAAGGCCAACGAGTATGAGAACCAGCTGCAAAACAGTGAGCAGCAAATTGAGATTCTGCAGAAGGAGAAGTTGAGCGCCAAGTTTGAAGGCAGTGAGCTGGTCCACCAGCTGGAGGAGCAGCTGGTGATGAAGGAGGCCAGCATCCAGAAACTCGCCGAGCACATCAAGGAGCTCGAAAGAGAGAGGGATCAGATCAAATGTCGGTTCCAGGAGCTCATGAATCAGGTTGCTGAATCAGATAACGAAGTTGCAAAGCTACAAGCAAAGTTGAAAATGGAAGAGACTAACTACCACAATCTGGAACAATCGTTCGAGGAGGTGTCGGATCAGTTCCGGGGTGTGCAGGAGGTGCTGAAAGAGAAAGAAGAAGAGCTGAGACACGTTAAGGAAATGCACTTGAGAATTGTGGAGAAGAAAGATCAAGATCTCAGTGAGGCTTTGGTTAAAATGGTTGCTTTAGATAGCAGTTTAGAGGAGACTAAAGTAAAGCTAAAGGCCAAGGAGGAGGCTTTAAAGAAATTAGCTAGTGTGGGCACAGGTCCCTGTGCTGAGGAGGTAGAAGACCTTGGCCCCAGCCTTGAGGCTGACGAAAGTCATTCGTCCCAACTGGGGCAGGCTCTGCAAACTCAGGATGTCCTCCCAGCTCTGACTTACGCACTGAAGGAGGAGGAGGATGAGGTGCTTGAGACCAACCAGAGGCAAGCAGAGGAATTCGGTTCCCCATCCAAAGCTGTAGAGCTTCAGGACCAAGAGTTGATTCAAAAAGCCTTAGCAAAGCCTGACGTAGGAATCATGGGGGCCAAGAGGCAAAGGATCCGTTTCTCAAGCATCCAGTGCCAAAAATACATCCATCCAGATGGATCAGAGAAAAACTGGACAAGCAGTACCTCTTCAGACACGAGCCAGGACAGATCGCTGTCTGAGGAAAGCATGTCCTCAGAGCCAGCTCTGGGTTACCCCTCATCGGGGGCAGGTGACTCTGAGACTTACCTCTCCATCATCCATTCTCTGGAAACCAAACTGTATATTACAGAGGAAAAACTCAAAGATGTAACGATGAAGCTTGAAAGCCAACACGGCCATAACCAGGAGACACTCATTGCCCTCCACCAGCAGTGGGCCAGCACAGAGTCCCAGCTGCGGGAACAGCTTCAGACCAGCCTGTCCCAAGTCAATGCTTTGATCTCGCAGCTGGAGAGCGAGAGGCAGGAAAAGTTCAAGCTCATAGAAAGTCACGTCAGCGAGCTGGGAGGTTTCCAAATGAAAAACAATCAA
>NW_008649903.1:4792-21666 GCF_000695815.1 Acanthisitta chloris | reverse complement strand
GTAGGGAACAGCTGAGATCCTTGCCCAAATCAGACAACGAAAAAGAGGGTGATTTGTTCCTTGTTACTCTGTCCAGCATGGAAACAACCTTATCAAATGCAATCCAAGCCTTGAGTGGGACGCCAGTCCCATCTGAGTATCAGCAGAGTGAAAGCCTTATCACGGAAAGCCCTGCTCCAGAAGGAGAGTTTTTGGGAGAAGAGGAGCAAGTCTCCAAGGAGCAGCAAGTGGAAGTGTTTGATGCCAGCCAGCTGAGATGGCTTTCTGAGAGAGTGGCATTTGAGGCCTCTCTCATCAACCAAATAGCAGAGTCTTTGAAAAATGCAAGCTCTGAGATAGCCCAGCTTCTAAGAGAGATCCAGGGAACAGCTGAGGTGGCTTTATTGGAACCAGTAAGTGTTTCTCATACAGCCATGGATTTGGCCAGTGTCCTGTCTAAGAAGTTGCTGCTGGAAGGGGAGTTCTGGAGCCAGGTGGAGGAGCTGAGAGCACATTTGAGCACTAGAGAAGGAGAAGCCGAGGGCAAAACAGAAACAAGCTTGAACTTTTCCCCAGGTTTTCTCAGTGCTGTAGCAGATGCTACATTGATCAAGGCAGAACTTGGGTTTGTCGCACAGAAAATGAGAGAATCTTTTCATCAGAGATTAAAAACCATCGAAGAAGACCTCCATAATACCAAAACAGCTCTCCAGCAGCACAAATGCATGTTGGAGGAGATCATCAAAGCATACAGGACTCCTGAGTTTGACAGAGTTATGCACCAGATTTCTGAAGCACTTGAAATACAAAAAGATGCTTCAGAAAGAACCCAAATCTCCTGGGATGGGAGCTGTCTCCAGATGGTGCCATGCCAGGAATTAGCTAAGGTGGAGGAGACTGGCAGTTTGCCAGACCATAGTAGTGAAGCTCTTGTTTCCATTCAGGAAGATCTTGCCCAGCAACTAAAGGACAAATCCAATGTTCTGAAGGAGATATCTGTTGCCTTACTCTCTCTGCCTCCCGAGGAGGCTATGAGAGACTGTCAGAAGCTCCTGAAGATATCCCAGAGTCTTTCCTATCATTCATGTATGGGGGACCTGGAGCGGTATTCCACTTTGTTAGTCCGTGATGCAATTGTTCAAGCTCAGGTTTGTTACGCTGCTTGCAAAGTCCGACTGGAGCACGAGAGGGAGATGAAGTCCTACAAGGAGTCCTTGCAGAGCATGGATGCACTTTGCCAAGAGCGCGTGAAGACGGTCTCTCTCCTTCGGGATGAGTATGAAGACTTGCTCAGGAAGCAGCAGGGTGAGTACAGCGAGGTGATCGCCGTGCTGGAAAGGGAGAACGCTGATCTCAAAGCACAGGTGTCCCAGCTGGAAAGCCAGCGAAGGCTCTTGGAAGAGGAAGAGCACAAACACAGCAAGAGCTTGAGTGAGCTACAGGGACGGTACGAGGAGGAGATCCGAAACGTGATAGAGCAGCTCAACAGGACTGAGGATGCTCTGAAGGCTGAGAGGACAGAGGGCCTCAACCAGCTGGATGCCATTGTCCGTGACAAGCAGAACATGGAGCGATATCATGTGGAGCAGATGCAAACGCTGGAGGAGAGGTTCCAGGCCAAGATCAAGGAGCTGCAGGTCATCCACGGCGAGGAGCTGCAGGCGCTGCAGGAGCACTACAGCCAGAACCTGCAGCGCCTGCAGGAGACCCTGGATGAGTACCAGAAGCAGCACCCAGAGTCGTCTCCCGCGGCGGGCGCTGGGGACACCTGGGTGGCCAGAGAGGCTGGAGGCACCGGGCAGGACCCTGGCAGTGACCTGGACTCCATGCACGGCCTGAGGGAACGCATCCAGGAGCTGGAGGCCCAGATGAACGTCATGAGGGACGAGCTGGAGAACAAACACCTGGAGGGGAACGCTTCCACCTTGAGGGAAAAATACCAGAAAGACTTTGAAAACTTAAAGGTCTTGATACGTTTAAATCTTTATGCTTTCTGCTGCTGAGTGCACGGGAGGGCGCGTGCAGTCCTGGGGTGTGCTTGCCAAACCAAGGGGCATCCCCCAAAAGAGCCAAAGTGTGCCAAAGCAAGCCGCAAAGTGTTAGCCAGGCCTCTGTAAAGCATAGTGTCTCCTTTTCTCCACGCTAGGGTATTCTAAATGCATTGCTGAGGGCCTGGGAGGTGGGAGGGTGGATTTTTGGAGGTGGTCTCTGCATGGAGAGAGAGCTTCAAAGTAGCTCGATAATGTCACGCTCTCCTTCAACACAAAGACCACAGTGTTTCTCCTTGTACCTGAAGTGATGTTTTGTTCGTGACATCCCTTTAAAAACATTCCCCAACTCTGTCTTTCCCAATCTGATCGAATCTTCAGTCTGTCTCTGCTGCCTTCAAAAATGCAGGATGAAATGGAAACTTGATGCTCTCAAAATGTATGTTGCTGGGGAAGGTAGCTGCAAACAGATGCCAAAATCTGGAGCAAAGCAAAGCTCCTGTGCAGGAGGCTGTGAGGACCATGCTGGGGTTGGACACAGCGATTCTGTATGCAACAAACAGTGCACAGTTACAGAACACACAGGTGAGGTGCAGAGGAGCATGCTGGCAATGAAATGCTGTCATTCAGATCAGCCCAGTCACACTGGCTGTAAAACTGTCCTGAGATGGTCCAGCATCTAAAAACACCTCCTGGGTTTGGTGTTTTGCTTTTCATAGGAGAGCATTCCGGGATAGGAAGTGGGTTTGGGGTGGTAGAGGACTCCAGCAGCACCAAGGGAAATTCCCAGGTTGAACAGGAAGCCAAGGACATGCCGAAGAGGCTTTCACTGATCAGTTGCTTTTCCAAGTCATCAAAAATATAGGAGAGCTTGCTTCCAGCCAGGAGATCCAGCCCACATTTGGGCTGGAGGTAAAGCATGGCTCAGCTCCAGCCAAAAGCTGGTTTTAGCCTGGGGAAAGCAGTAATTCTGCTGCATCCCATTGGAGTGAAGTGGTGGTCACTGAATGCTCTCTCCTTCATCTTAACCCTTAGGAAGGAAAATCCCTTCTTGACCCCCCACTCAGGTCAGAGGGATGAATGTGTCTTGTGAACCAGGCACCAGACAAGGTCACTTGTATCCAGGGATGTTCTTGGTTTAGAAGAAGCAAAAGCCCAGAGTGAAAGTGGAGAGTGAAAAGTAACAGCAAGCAGTGAACCTGACCTCCTGCCTGTTTTCCCAACTTCACTCTGCCAAAACCTGCAGTTTGCTTGGTGGGATGGAAGCAGCAACTCTGGGTGGTTAGAAACTTCCCATGGTCACAAAGCTAACCAGGTGATTGGAAACCTGCCCAATTTACAGACTTAAATGTGCTTGATTCTTCTCTTCAGAACCTGATGGAAACCTTAACATCAGTAACACAAGAGAAACTTTTCTGCCTGGAGAAGAAAAGGCTTTGGGGAGACCTTAGAGTGCCTTCCAGTGCCAGCAACTCTGGGTGGTTAGAAACTTCCCATGGTCACAAAGCTAACCAGGTGATTGGAAACCTGCCCAATTTACAGACTTAAATGTGCTTGATTCTTCTCTTCAGAACCTGATGGAAACCTTAACATCAGTAACACAAGAGAAACTTTTCTGCCTGGAGAAGAAAAGGCTTTGGGGAGACCTTAGAGTGCCTTCCAGTGCCTAAGGGGCTTCAAGAGAGCTGCAGAGGGACTTTGGGGCCTGGAGTGGAGTGACAGGACAAGGGGGAAGAATGGCTTCACACTGCCAGAGGGCAGGGATAGATGGGATATTAGGAAGGAAGTCTTGGCTGTGAAGGTGCTGAGACACTGGCACAGGTTGCCCGGAGAAGCTGTGGCTGCCCCATCCCTGGAAGTGTTCAGAACCAGGTTGGTTGGGGCTTGGAGCAACCTCTGCTAGTGGAAGGTGTCCCTGCCCATGGCAGGGGGTGGAATGAGATGGTCTTTAAGTTCCTTCCAACCCAGACCATTCTGGGATGCTATGAGACACTGATTTGTACATGTTTGAATCTCTGGGATTTATAGCAATGCATTTACAATACATTAAATAGTGGTTAGGAGTGTTCACCATTTTCCTCCAGTATTAGATGTGTTTCAGGAGCTGGACTTGATGGTTCTTGTGGATCCCTTCCAGCTTAGCATATTCTATGATTTTAGGTGTCATGAAGAATCCTGCAGGGCTGCTTCATGCTGCTCCTCAGTCAGCCAAGTCCAGGCAGGTTCTGGCATTGAGTTAGGGAGTTTAAAAAAACCCAAACAAGGCTGAGAAAGTGAAGAATGCCTTGGGATTAAAACTTAAAGGGGAGGGAAAAAGCCACCGGAGCTGAAAATTGGGAATGAGGATGGCATAGGTTGCAGAGCATTAGACAAGAAAGTGATGCTGAGGAGTGTATGTTAGTGAGGATCAGTGGTGTTGGACTGTCCTGAGCACTTTTGTCACTGGTAGAGTGAATTTGTCCCCCTTAAATTTCCCATGGGGTCCTAGAGTCCCTAGGTGACAGTTCTCCCTTCCCATGGAAAACACTAGTGTTAATCAAGAAGAAATCAGCTGAAATCAGGTAATAAATCCAGCCTGTAAGATTAAGGAGAAGAGCCCTGTGCAGTGCTTGGCATCAGGTTTGTCCCAGGCTGTGTGGTGGGGTTCAGCACCATGTCCCTGGTGTGTGCCTTTCCCTGTGCATGGCTCAGCCCTGCCTGTGGCTTTGCTGTCCTGCCTCTGTCCTGCAGCCGTGTGTCCCTCCGGGATCCCCACGCGCTTGGGCTGCAGCTGAGCTGGGAACAGGCTTTTGCATTTGTCTGCTGCCAAGGCAGGAGTGGGGGCAGAAAGCCCGGGCTGGAATTCAGGATCTCACTGCTGGTGAATCCCGAGTCCCGGATTGCTGCTCCCATTGCTGGTGTTGGTCCTGTTGCTGTCACGTGTCATGTGCGTTCCACCCAGAGGTGGCCATATAAAACCAGGCATTGAAAAAAGAGCAGGAGGGGCACAAAAGGCTTTTTTTTCTGGTTTTTTTTTGCATTCCCCACCTGGGTCTGCCCCCAGACCTACCTTGTCCTTCCCTTTCACTGGAGCTGTCAGGGGCTGAGTGACTGCAGGACAAGCCCTGGCACTGCAAGGTCTGTCCTCCTCCATGGCTGGGGAAGAAGATCCATGATGGACTTTGGGAGCTGACCTACCTGCTGGCATGTGGCTCCTGGTGGGCTCACCACCACTGTGACACCACCCTGCACCCCTGGACCAACCCTTTCACCTCGTCCCTTTGCAGGCAACATGTGAAAGAGGCTTTGCAGCCATGGAGGAGACACACCAGAAGAAGATCGAGGACCTGCAGCGGCAGCACCAGCGGGAGCTGGAGAAGCTGCGGGAGGAGAAGGATCGCCTGCTGGCAGAGGAAACGGCGGCCACCATTTCAGGTACAGGGACATGTCAGAGGGTCCCCAGCGTGGGGCAGCTCTCTGTTGATGGGGATATGGGAATGGTGTTTGCTTCACTGAGGAACAGAGCAGGGATGGGATGAGGACCAGGTGGAGAGCACAGGAAGATGGGAAAGGGCTAGTGGGAGAGATATTTTGGATGGAGGCCCATCTCCTGATTCTTCCCCAGGGCTTGGTGCCCATCTTCTGGGTCTTCTCCAGGCTTGGTACCCATCTTCTTGGCTGTTAATGATCTGAACTGATTTCCATTCCAAGTCAGAAAGGCATTAGTCATTCCTGTGGTTAATTTATTGCCAATTCCACACTGAATTAATTCTTTAGTGCCCCAGGGAATGTTAAAACACTGGAGCCCAGGATGTCTCCATTAGGAGTCCCATAGTCTAGGAAACAACATGTGAATTGGACAATTGTTTGGACTCTATTAAAATGTAGGATTTGCAGAAAACCCTTTGCATCTGGGGCGCAGGCTGAAGGGGCTGTAACGCAGTGGGAGGCTCACTGGGATCACTTGGGATTTGTTTCTTTAAAAAAACAAACCAAAGCTTAAAAAAAAACCACCCTTGGGTGGAGGGTGCTGGGTGCTAACACTGTGCTGCCCCACACAGCCATTGAAGCCATGAAGAACGCACACCGAGAGGAGCTGGAGCGAGAGCTGGAGAAGTCCCAACGCTCCCAGATCAGCAGCGTCAACGCCGACATCGAGGCCCTCCGAAGGCAATACCTGTAAGACCATCATCGTCCTCTGTCTTGCAGGGGGATCATTTGTGTGGGAGACCCCTCTCTCCTCTTTGGTTTTGGCAATGAATTGGAGCAGAACTGTCATTGCAGAGATCTCATCCCTTGGCCCTGACCTAGCTACACCCACCGAACCTCCTGGTTGCCTGTAATCTTTCAGGCTCCAGGTCACTGTTCCCACATTACCCAAATTCAGCTGCTTTGCATCCTCAGAAGTAGCAGATGTGCAGCCACAGTGCTGCTGTTCACGCAGGTGCAGTGGGAGGATTGTTCCCTGCAGTGCAGGGTCACCTTGCACTAGACCGGGCTGCTCAGAATCCAACCTGGCCTTGAACACTCCCAGGGATGGAGCAGCCACAGCTTCTCTGGGCAACCTGTGCCAGTGCCTCAATACCCTCACAGGGAAGAATTTCTGATAGATAGATCAGCTGAGTTTTTGAAAACTCAAGGAAGTTCTGTCATTTAACCTCTGTGAGAATGACCTCCCATCCCCTTTGGTGCCCAAGCACCACTCTGCCAGGAGAGGGAAGGGTTGTCTCTCTGGACTTGGGCTTTTTTCCCCAAGGGCATATGCAAGTCCTCCTCCTCAGTGCTGAGATTCCTGTTGGGTGGTTGCAGGATGCTGGAGGAAGGGTGGGCATGGGGGTGTGTGCGTGGGAAGGGCAGTACCCAGCGCGTGTTCCGCAGGGAGGAGCTGCAGTCGGTGCAAAGGGAGCTGGAGGTGCTGTCGGAGCAGTATTCACAGAAGTGTTTGGAGAACGCCCACCTGGCGCAGGCGCTGGAGGCTGAGAGGCAGGCCCTCCGCCAGTGCCAGCGGGAGAACCAGGAGCTCAACGCCCACAACCAGGTGAGGGTCCCTGCCAGGCCAGGTGACAGTGGGCTCTGAGCCGTGGCCATGCTTCCGCTTCCCACAACATCTCTCTCCCTCTTCCCAGGAGCTGAATAACCGCCTGGCTGCGGAGATCACGCGATTGCGGACCCTGCTGACCGGGGAGGGCGGGGGAGAGGCTGCTGGGTCGCCTCTCACGCAGGGCAAGGACGCCTACGAGCTGGAGGTGAGCTCTGTCGTGGCTGTGCTGAGAGGTAGCACAAGTGTCACATCCTCTAACATCAAGTCTGCGTGGCTGGTCAGCACTGTGCATTGTGGGCTGCAGCGAGGATGAGATTTTAGGGTCATAATCTTGCCTTCTCACCATGGCGAGCCAGACACTTGCTCTTCCTTCTCCAGCCCCTGCTTGTCCCCGGGATCCAGTCCATACAGAGCAGTGGGGTCAGACCCTGAGGGGTGTGCAGGGAGAACATTGGTGGTGCAAGCTTGGACAAGTTCCTAAGAGATCCAGGAGGGATTTTCTTGCACCAGAAGACGGGACCTTTCTTGCACCACAGCTTCATGGGGCTGAGCTTCATTGTCACCAGGCACAGTGAGTGAGCATCTCGGGTTCAAACTCTGCCTGCTTGGGTGCAAAGATGCTGTTTTTTCTTCCCACAGGTCCTGCTGCGGGTCAAAGAATCTGAAATCCAGTACCTGAAGCAGGAGATCAGCTCCCTCAAAGATGAGCTGCAGACAGCACTGAGGGTAATGCCAGGGACAGTTCTGCAAATCCTCTTACTGTGCTCTGCTTCTGCGTGTGTGTGCTTAGATTCCAGCCCATTTATACTCAGTTTTGAAACAATATTTAATTTTTCCCATGAATGGAATTCAGTACCCATTTTGGTGTCATCAGCAAAGCATTCCATGTCTGTATCACCTTAGGACTTACCCCACAAAGGAGACAGTGTAGGAAAACCTCCCCTTCAGCGTTATTTCCCCATTTTCTGTCACATCAGATCAGATTTAAATGGCAGAAATAATCAGTGTTAGAGATCTGCCCAGCCTCACAGCAGTGGATCTGGTTTGCTCTGGACAAGCCAAGGCCATTTCTGGGAATTCTACTTGAATTCCATGTCTTTGCTAAAATTAAAACCCACAAACAATCCTGTAGCCGAGGGGCTGCATGCACAGGCAGCACTGTGTGCTTGCCGTTGGCTCACAGCTTTCCTCCCATCTCAAATCCCATAGTCCTGTATCGCTGTTGGAAGCAGCTTCAAGTGTGTGTGTTGCCCCAGCCAAGCATTTCTCCTGCTGCCGACTCTTCTTCCGCCAGCATTTGCCAAGCTCCTCTTCAGTGCATCCACAAACCCCTCGGCTCCAGCTGTCTGTCTGGCTCCATCGGGTTGTTCTTGTTCCCTTGCCAGGATAAGAAATACGCCAGCGACAAGTACAAAGACATCTACACGGAGCTGAGCATCGTGAAGGCCAAGGCAGACTGTGATATCAGCAGGTTGAAAGAGCAGCTGAAAGCAGCCACAGAAGCTCAGGGAGAGAAATCCCCTGTGAACACCACTGTATCGGGATATGGTCAGTCCTCCTCCAGCAGCTCTAAGCAGTCCTGGGTGTCCTGAGCTCACACATGCATCCTGGAGTAACCAGCCCTTGTGCAGAAACGGGTCTGAGTGTAGGACTTGGCCTTCCAGCCTGTGGATGGGAAGCTTTGAAAGCCTTCTGGCATTTTGCATTAGGAAAACCTTGTGATGCAGGGGAGCAGAGACCCCCAGAAGTCTCCTCTGCCCCTAGGGCAGTGCTGCTTGAGTTAGGCTCATCAGGGCACTTGCCTGGGCTGGGAGGGCATTAGTTAAGCCCCAGCCCTGTCCTGAATGCAGTGGGAACCAGGCTAACCCCATTTGTTTTGCTTCTTCCCAGATATTATGAAATCAAAAAGCAACCCTGATTTCTTGAAGAAAGACAGATCCAGTGTTAGCCGGCAACTAAGGAATATCAGGTCAAAGGTGAGCTCAGATCTCCTGCCCAGTGGGATGGGAATGGGGAATGCCCAGCATTACTCTCCATTGAGGGTTTTCAGGTGGGAAGAAATTGTCAGAGGAAGAAAACCTGAGAATTTCCCAGTCAATAGTGGTAGCCTGGATGGTTTTTGACTGCGAAAGGGCTAACTGTGCAGCCCAGCAGGGCCTGCACCCCAACTCCTGACCCTGCTGAGATGGGGTGTGAAGCTGCTCTCTGCTTGAAAAAAGGAAGAAGTTCACCTTGTTCTCTGGTCTTTCACAGGAGGACTATCCCAGTGTTTGCTCCCCGTTTTCAGTTGAAATTTAGGTGGAAATGTGCACATCGTTCTAAGTTTTAGTGCTCATCACCGCAAGATTCTTGGTCTTTATGTGTAACACCAATGCCTTGATCCTGGGCATACTCAGCACACGCTTTGCTTGTGTGTTAACGTGGTGCAGATGGCCCTGTGTTTCTCTGGTCCTTCTGTGCTTGCTGTTGGTCCCAAAGCCCACTGATGCTGTGCCAAGCTGGCCTTGGCAGCCAGTTACATCTTGTGGGATGTAACAGGGATGAAGAGGGCAAATAAAGCCGCTCAGGCGTCAGCGTTAAACATAGATCAGCTGGGAGGAAGATCAGCATGAGCAAACCGGCTTTGCCTCTCACGTGGTGTCTCATGCTGATGTTTGAAGTGGTTGGGCCCTTGGGCAGAGCGAGAAGTCAGGCAGGCAAAAGGCTTCGAGCTTGGTGCCCATGCAGGGAAACAGTCAGCCCGGGAGCTCTGTGAGCAGCAGCTCCTCAGCTCAAAGTGTTTGCACTGCACCCAGTGAACACAGAGAGCACCTCTGCGCATTTCGGGGCAACCCAGACCTGCTGGGCCAGTCTGATATTGGGTTTCCCTTCACCACTTCCAACTCAAGCCACTTTTTATGTGGTCCTCAAGTGTGTTGCTTGGTGGGGAAGGAGGAGAGGAGAGCAAGCACAGGCATCGCTACGGGGCGGGGGGCTGGGGCTGCGCTAGCACCAATGCACTTAGGATTTCTGAGCTTGTTTTGTTTTGTTTTTTCTTTATTTTGCCTTTTCCCTCAACAGTCCGTTATTGAGCAGGTCTCATGGGATAACTGAAATGAACCCGAGTCCAGGTTCCCTGCCACGTAGGTAAACACACCGGCACCCACCCAGCGGCGCAGCTGCCCACGGGAGCAGCTCACCTTTGCATGCACTGCTCACACCTCCATGGCAAACCAGAGCCCTTCTTCTCTTGATGACTGACTGATGGGTGTACCTATGGCTAATTCTTTTCATGGGGGAGAGGGGAGGGGAAGGGAGAAGTCAGCGTGCCCAAGGTCCGTATGAAACTCAGTGTCTCTGGCTCCTCCCTGGGGAATATGGTTTTCTCTGACGTCTTCCTGCTCCTCCCACCCTCACCAGCACAGCTAACTGTCACCGAGAGGATTCGGACACGGTGGGGCACGTTCTCCTGTTTGCTGTGTTGGGAGCACAGGACACTGAGTGTGCATGCGTGAATGACTCTGCATGCCTCGAACTAAACTCCAGCACCATCCAGGTCTCCTAGGAAAATGCCCATTTTGCAGTTAGCCAGGTGGAGAAATGGTCAGGGATGCCTATAAGTGCATTACCCACAACAGCCCAGAGCATGGAAAACAGTGGTCTCTGCCTCAGCTGCAGAGAGGGTGTCCTGGGCTGCCCTAAATTTTCCTTTATCCAGAATTGTTGCTTCTTTAGGTTGATCCATGCCTGAGCAAGAGTCTCCCTGGCCCAGCAGCCTCCTCTTCCTGCTCTTCGGGCTTCCTCCAGCCCCTGGTGTCCACCCCACTGCTCTCCATCCTTGGCACTGCATGCCCTTCCCATACACTGGCCAGGGGCTTCCAAGCTCATCCAGCAAAAGGAGGGAGCTGATGAGAAATGAGGCTGATCCTGATGAGCCAGATATCTCCATTAACTGAAGCAGCAGTTAATTTGTTGGCCCCTGGCAAAGACTGAGGTTGGAGCACCTGCAGAGGCAGGTTAGAGGAGAGGAGAGCTCCCAGTGCAGTGGCAGAAGGGTGGCTGGAGGGCCAGGAAGGATGATGGGAGATCCTTTATCACAGAGATCATCCTACATTAGTCTCCCTTCATCAGGCTCCACTCATGAGCAACTCAAATGGGTTGTGAGACTGCCTGAGGGTGAATTTGCTGGAATTTGTACCATCAGGCAGAACAGTCTAATGATTCCTGGTGTCTCTTTCCATTCTAATGAGGAATCAGAGGCATGAACTGGAATGCACTGGTTGCTCCCATTTAAAGAGGCCCAAAGTAAACTTCCTTTAGGAAGTGTGTGCTCAGAGACTCGCATCCCAGGAGACTCTGCTGCCCACTGGAAGGAAAGTGTACAGCATTTGGAAATCCAATCCAATTTAGTGCTTTCATTTCCGTGCTGCCTGGCAAAGCCCTTCTGTGTTTGTGGGCCTGTGGGAGGAAAAACATTTCCAAAAATACAGTAACCATGGGAATCTGCACAGCCTTGGGGCAAGTTTATCATGGAGTCCTGCCTTGATAAACACATGGGAGAGAAAACCCAGCCCAAAAGTCTAACCTGCTGCTGTGATTGAACAGTCCTCTGGCACCACAGTCAGGGAAGGGGAAGGGACATGCAAAGGGAAAAGGAAAGGGGAGATGGCTGCCTCATAGTAGAATCAAAGAATCCCAGAACAGTTTGGGTTGGAAGGAACCTTAAAGCTCATCTCCCTCCATCCCCCTGCCATGGGCAGGGACACTTTCCACTAGCCCAGGTTGCTCCAAGCCCCATCCAGCCTGGCCTTGAACACTTTTAGGGATGGACCAGCCACAGCTTCTCTGGGCAACCTGTGCCAGTGCCTCACCACTCTCACAGGGAAGAGTTTTTCTCCTAATATCCAACTTACGAAGGAACCTTAAAGCTCATCTCCCTCCATCCCCCTGCCATGGGCAGGGACACTTTCCACTAGCCCAGGTTGCTCCAAGCCCCATCCAGCCTGGCCTTGAACACTTTTAGGGATGGACCAGCCACAGCTTCTCTGGGCAACCTGTGCCAGTGCCTCACCACTCTCACAGGGAAGAGTTTTTCTCCTAATATCCAACTTACCCTCCCCTCTGGCAGTTTGAAGCCATTCTCCCTTGTCCTGTCACTCCAGGCCTGTGCCCAAAGTCCCTCTCCAGCTCTCTTGGAGCTCCTTAGGCACTGGAAGGAGCTCTAAGGTCTCCCTGGAGCCTTCTTTTCTCCGGGCTGAACAATTATGATTCCCTCAGCCTTTCCTCATAGGAGCTGAGTTCCATCTCTCCAGTCTGTGCCTTTGAAGGTGCCAAGTCTTGGTCTGTAAAGCAAATAATGTTCTTGCTGCAGAGTGAATTCCTTGCAAGTTCCAAGGAACAGTCTGGCAGGCAGCAGCTGCCCGCGGGGTGGGAGCAGGCAGGTGCCTGTCCTGGGATTGGGGCATGGAGGGGCAGAGCTCAGGCTCAGTGGCTGGCTGTTTTGGGGGGATGGCTGTGCCTCCTCATCCACAACAAGCAGGGACAACTCCCTGCCCAGAGCTCTGCTCCCCTGGATCTCATGCCACAGATTTGGGGCTGCAGGAAGGAGGGAGGCTCATGTTAGTCTTGTGCATCCCCTCAGGCTGGTTTCAGCTTAAAATTGTCATGCAGGAGTCAGGCAATTTGTTTCTGGGTTTCTAACCCTCTCATTGCTGTTTTCCTGGGTCCCTGTGTGCAGGTGAGGGATTTCACAAACCCAGGTGCTGAGGGATAGCAGGGCTGGCTTGATGGCTGGCTGAGTGTTGTGCCTTAAGATCTGGATGCTACATCTGAATTGGATCATCCATCAGACCCTGCCAGACCTGAACAGCATTTAGGAGTTCTCTGTCTAGTCCTGGGCAGTGGAGGCAGCTTTGGCATGGGAGAGCCCCAGGCTGGGATTAGAGCAGGAGTGGGATGATCAGTGGCAGCACACACAGTTTTCAGAGTTCTTTGAGCAAATCCTGCACTGACCAGAGCCAGGACTGTCCCCGGCGGTGCCACAGTGGTGCAGGAGGCAGGGAGGGAGCAACGTGCAGATCCTGCTCAGCACCCTGGGGCTTTAGCATAGCAGATGGAGCTGATCTGCCCAGGCTGCTGGAGCACCACTGGAATTGCCCCATCCAGCCCTGCCCCACCGGCTCCAGGGGCATTCCCGAGCCAGCTAATCCTGCTTGCAGCATGGTGTGCCTCTCATTCGCTTCTGGTTCGTCGCCTGGTCCATCGCAGTCTCACCCTCTCTAGGCACCATTCGCTCGCCCGTAACCTTTCTCCATAACTGTGTGTTTTCCCTCAGCATGTCCCACTAATCTCTCCTCCAAGGAGCCCATTCTCCTGCTGCCACGTCTCCTTTGCCTGAGCATCGCACCCTCTCCGTGTGCCGATGCCTGCTGCCTCCCCCCGCCCGCGTCCCACGCTCTCTGTCTTTTGTCTCTCCCAGAGTCTGAAGGAAGGCCTGACTGTGCAAGAACGCCTGAAGCTTTTTGAATCCAGGGACTTGAAGAAAGACTAGTTCTCCCCGCTCCGCTTGACCACGCGCACCTCCCAGCTTGAGGCAGCACAGCACCAGCACCGTTTGTCTCTCGTTCCTTACGACTGTCCTTGCTGTCGTTCGTCTTGACGCCCCCGACGGGACCCGGCGCCGCGGTGGTGGTGCCCCCCTCACCTCCCCGGCTCCTTTCCCTGCTTGTGAGATGCTCCAGAGACTCTGAGAGAGAGAGAGGAAGGGATTGGAATGGGGTTTTTTTTCCCCCTCCTCTCTTCGGCGCTTTGTAGGAGAATCCTTTCTTTACTGTAAACCATTACACTAAGTGTCAGTATTAAGGCTCAGTAGCCTGTTAATAAGCTAGTTCTGTCGTACCAGCCGCTCTGGTACGCAAGCAGGGCCTGGGTGGTATTGGCCAGACCGAGCTCTTACTGCTGTCTAGAGACCCAGTGCTCAGAGCACACCAGGAGCCTGATCTAACCGTTGATCTTGACTGCATTACTTGCACCTGCAAGGGGGGAAAGCCCAGGGGAAGCTGTCGGGGAGCGCGAGTCCATGCCGGCGTACGCAGCCTGGAGGTACAACACTGACATCTCGCTGGAGAAGGATGCAAGAAGTGATCCTCCTGCCCCGTGACTGTGCTGTATCCTGAATGTAGGCACCACCGAAGCCTGGTGAGCTTTGGTGGCTGCCCAGGTGGTTATGGATAGGGAGCTGCAGCTACTGAAGTGCACCATCGAGTCCGCCCCGTTGGCGTGTCTTGGCTCCCGTCTCGCTGGTGGTCCGACTTGGTGTTCCAGGGGCCAAGCTGTAAGATCACTTTCTTGCCTCTGTTAGATCAAGCCCAGCACTCTTTTTTTTTTGCTGTTACTCCCTTCCTCTCATTGAGTCCCGTGTATCCCAGGGTCTGTGCGCATGTGAAACTCCCTTTTCCTAGTCAAAGGAAAGTAGAGTAGAAAGTAGAGCCAATATTGACTGAAAATGCACAGTGCTCAATGCATATAATGCTCCTTTTTTATCAGCTTCTTGAATTCAACTCTTCTTGTCAGCAGGGCAGCTCCTATTTTAATTCTTTAATCTTTTCCTGAAATAAAAAATCTCAAAACCAGTATGT
This sequence comes from Acanthisitta chloris, assembly GCF_000695815.1. Classification (NCBI taxonomy): domain Eukaryota; kingdom Metazoa; phylum Chordata; class Aves; order Passeriformes; family Acanthisittidae; genus Acanthisitta; species Acanthisitta chloris. Next base: position 7,063 of record NW_008649903.1, on the reverse strand, counting down.
GCTTCAGACCTTCTCAGTCCTAATAGCTTTTGTATTTAAAGCATACAACTTAGCACTGTAAGGCTGATAAATGGATACAAACCAAAAGTGAGTTGAGGGAGCTGGTAGCACTAGGTGGATGCAGCTAGCTGAGCAGAGGCTTCCTAGAAGAACCCTGTGCTGCTCTGCAGCAGCTGCCTAGGTGTGGTGGCTTCATCCTGGGCTAATTTTCAAGATACCACCTGTAAAGCCCCAGGTCCTGCCTCGCCGATCACCAGGGATGAAGGAGTGCTCTGGCACATTGGCTTCCCAGCCCCACTTAGCATCAGGCTGGGATGTTAAAGATATGTCCTGGCCTTCACCTGAAGCAAAGATTCCTCTTGTCCTTCGGGCACTTATCACGTGGTTGAGGCAGGCAGCTCGGTGTGCTTTCATGCTGATTTTGGTCCATTAGGTGGGTGGTACAAATGCAGCTCTCGGTGCTGTGGGGCTGGTGACAGCCATCTCCGGTCCTGCCAGGCTGGACCCCAGCAGGTGCTGGAAAATCACCCTCATCCTCCCATGTAGAGCAGCCTCTCTGTTCCAACCACCAGACCCTCAGCATGTGATGGTGTCCTTCTCTAACTGTGGTGTGAATCAGGCTCTTGTCCAGCTCGTGTGGCCTCACCATGGCCAGGTGCTCTGCTTGGCACTCCTGGGGCACTCCTGGCAGGGCCTGGCAGCACTGCGCTCCTGCCCGTAGGAGCCACACTTGTGCCAGCCAAGATACCAGCTGTGTGCAGCAGGCAGAGCAGGTTTGGGGGTGCTCTGTAATCTCTGCCTGGGTGTGCATGGAAGTCCTGGAGATGGGAGCAGGGTAGGAAAGATGCTCAACCACTTGGATACAAAGCCTTTCCTCGTCAGCAGGCATGTGCCCTCTAAGATGCTTTGACGTGTAGTTGCTCACCCTAATCCAAGCTCTGTGTAGCTTTTCCACTCGACTAAAGTGCCAGGTCTGGGGCTCTGGTGTCACCTCACATTTGGGTGAAGGATGTGTTTAGGTCCCTGTGCTCACAGCAGCTGAGAATGTGGCACTTGGACAGTATCTATGAGCAGTTAAAGGCAAAGCAGGGACACCAACACCCGCCAAGTGGAGCAGATAGCAGGACCCGCAGAGATGTCAGTGCTGTGGCCCAGGTGCATCTAAATCTGGGCTAGTATTTGGATGGGAAGGTAACTCCATCCACTGTGTCTTGTAGATTGGATGCACGTTTTTTACCATGGCAGGAGATGGCCACCATGCTTGGCTTGGTCCCATCCAAAGTCATCTGTCCAGCTCTCAGCAGGGATAACCTTTACACTTCATCTCCAGCTGCTCTGGGTCTGTGGTGAGCTCTGATCTGGCAGAGGCTGTGGGAAGCAGAATGGATTTGGGATGGCCTGTAGACCTTGTCATTGCTCTTCCTTACAAGATGTGACTGCCTCCAGGAGGATGTCCCCCTCCTCCTCCTCTTCTTCTCTCAAGACTTCTGATGGGACTTTGTCCTTTTTAGCTAACCGAGCAGAACGTGCTGGTCTCCTTCTTGCCTGTGGACCCTGACCCTTCTTGCATCTGTCAGCAAATCCTGCTTTTTCTTTGGATGCTTCATTGGTTCAGGAGCCCTTGTTCTAAGTGTGAGGACTAGCAGCTAGGTACCTTGCTGTTTGCATTGGCTCTGTGTGGGATGCAGGATGGATCTTTTCGGGTACAGGATCGTGTTGCTAAGCATCATGAGCCTCCCCAGGGAGGGAAATTTTCTGCTGTACACTTGCTCATACCAAAAGTCCTCTCTTAGAGCTTAGTGTCCTGCCTGCAACTAGGTACTGAGCCTAGTAAGAGCAGTTGATTTGCTTGCCAGGGCTCATGCTTCAGGGCTTATGTCTTACCATAGAGACCAGCTGGGTGAGTGGAGGGCACAGGTGGAGTGAATCATCCCCAGCTTTTGTCTCAGTGTCTGTAAATGCATAATATGAATTTGTTTTTAGAAAAGAGGGTGAAGATGAGCAGCAGGGCACTGCAAGTGCTTGCAAAGTTCAGTGCTGAAGACAGGGAGGGCCCAGAGCTGTCCTTGCTGTGTGTGCTCTGGCCCTAAATAACCCTGTGAAGAGAGGCTGAAGGGGAATATCCTTATTTATACACATATAAAAATATACTGCTGGTTAGTGGAGGGAAAAACCATCTGGGAACACTTGTGCAGCTCTTGATCCTTTCCTCTGGACGTAGAAACTTCTGGGCTACTCATATCAATGGCCAAAGACACCACACATGGGTTT
>NW_008649903.1:4094-4764 GCF_000695815.1 Acanthisitta chloris | reverse complement strand
GAATCTGGATTGTCTTCTCTCTTTCCACTATTTTTTTTCACCTTATTGCACAGAAAATGTCAGTCCTCACGTCAACACCTGTAAAAAGTGTTTCAGACTTGAGGTTTGCTCAGCCTCCGTATGAACAGGATCAGCTCCAGGGAATCAGCTGCTCAGAGGTTTCCTATTGTGGAACTTTCATTTAATCCATATTGGCCTGGACTTTCAAATGGCTGAGAGAATCAAAACAGGCAGGTTTGCTGGGCTAAAAACCACCCTGGCACCAACACCAGGTGTGGCTGAAACAAAAGGTGTTGGCTGGCAGAACAACCGCAGGGAACTCGGCGTGCCAGGAGCAGGAGCACCTGCCACCCCTGGCTGGGCTTTGGTGATGCTTAATAAGCCAAATAATTAATCTCATTGCTGAACTTGTGGGTTTAATATATTTCTTGCTAAGCCAAGGGGTCTTCAATGAACATGTGGTGGTGGTGTTGTATGCTGTAATTTGTAGGAGCAAGCATCTTCCATGGGGAGTTGGGCTCCTCTGGAAATACAAAGGGAGAACCTGTACTAAGGGCTGAGCAGAGGCCTTGGCATCTTTGGGATCAGCTGTCAGGACTTCACCGGATGGGAGGGATGTGTGGGATGTCGTTATGGTGGTGGCTGTGAGTTCTGGGGGTCACAAAGCAGG
>NW_008649903.1:2263-4048 GCF_000695815.1 Acanthisitta chloris | reverse complement strand
ACAGGCTGTGCTCCAGGCTCTGCTGCCACTCTGAGCATCCATCCAAGGCAAGAGGCAGCACATTACCTGCCTGTACAGTAAAAAAAGACAGCCTGCAGCTCCAATAAACAGCCAAAATCTGAAATATTTCTGCAGAGAGCAGTGCTGGGGAAAAAAAAAGTCAGCTGGAAGGCTCTTTACTGATAGCAATGGTCCTGAGTTGTCCTCCTGCTCCCTGCTCCTGGCTTCATCTGTCTCCCAGAAAAACCAGTGACTATGTAAGTTAGAGAGTGGACAAGCTGCTGCATTTTGCACCACTCCACACTACAGATAGCTCAAACAGGAGGTGAGGAAAAGGCAAGGCACAGTTGCCTTCTCGTCGGCTCCAAGTAAGCTTATTTTTCCTGAGTAAAATTTTCCTGCCATTTGCCCCATCTCTCCTGAACCAGCCTGAGTCCTTCTTCAAACGCCACCTTTTCTTCATCCTCATATGTTAAAAAGAGCAAATTGTGTTCATTTCCTTCAAAACCAGAATTGTTTAGAGTTGGTGCTGACTTGCAAACCAGGAAAGTCCCTTTAATTTTCTGCACCAGAGAACTGGACTGAAGTTAGTGTTATTTCCTCACACTACAAACTATGTCACTTTTGCACCAACTGTACTTGATGTCACTTCCACAAGAGCTTTGCATTGCCTTCCTGGTTTGGATGCTGCTGTGGACAGCCAAGCACACACACACTCGCTGTCCCTTGCCTTTGCTCTGTAATCTTTGTCCATTTCTTAATAGAAAAAGCTTTGTTATTCTTCTCTTTTTAAAAAAAAAAAGTTATTTAAAGCCTGTACAGAGTTCCAAACATGCAGTGTAAATATTTATTCCTCAGCAATTAGCAGAGGCTTCTCTTTTGTGACTGAGTTGTGGGTTTGATTTTTAGATCTTGTGCTAATGGAAAAGTCCCACATGTGGGTTGGGAGAGGAGCAATGAGGGTAATGTGTCCAGCCCACCCTGTCTGCCCCAATAAACCCTTTGGTTTGGGTTTGAGGACTGTTACAAATACCTTTTCAACCCTTTTCTGCTGAGCTCCACCTCTAGTTTTGACAATACCTGTCCAAAGATTGTGTATAGTCCCTTTGACCAATGTAACATACCTTGCTATAAATCTGGGTTATTTTTTTCCATCCAGAGGACTCAGTAAGTTTGTCTGATAGTGGCAACAATGCTGTGCACATGCAAAACTGCTACCTGTAGTTACAGAGAGCAGCAACACCTCCTTGGTGAGACACAGCTCTCCTTGCACAGCTGCTTGGGGCTGTCACAGTGAGCCCCAGATTCGGGAGGCACCTGTAACACTGGACTTCCTTGTGCAGCACATTTGGGATGCTCTTGGACTTTCCAAGGGAATCACAGCTCCTGTTGCACAGACACACATCCCCCAGCAGCGTGGCTCTGTGTGACTTCAAACATAGCTGTCACCACACTGTAGTTACTACGGAGTTGAATATATGTGATCCGGTAGTACAAACCACTTCTTGCAAGAAGATCCAACGTGCTGCTGTGGGAACAGGGAGGCCCAAGTGCTTTGCCCAGCCTCTGTGTGAGACTGCTCAAAGAAACCAAGGGGGTGTGATTTACTAGGGAAACCTGATGAGCCAGACACGTTGGTACCAAATGAACTAGCCCAGCTGGTCATGAACTCGTAAATAATGGGAACAGTTACCATTGTTTTCTTCATGCTTTCTTCACCCTATGTGCAGGACAACCAGAACTCTCACTCTGTTCTAGAGACAGCAAAGCATGTTGTAAAATACT
>NW_008649903.1:0-2246 GCF_000695815.1 Acanthisitta chloris | reverse complement strand
GCACTGGCTTTGGCCCATGCCCACCTTGCTGGGGACCTGGAGTTCTGGATGACTTGAGTTTAAAGACTCATTGGAAAGGATGAAGGTTTGGGGGCAGAGCAGGAAGCTCTACAAGGCTGTGCGAGGTATCTGACATGGCTGTCCAGGTGCTAATGGTGCCCTAGGAACAGGCTTGCCTTGGTTCTCTCTGAGCACAGCTTTACCCAACAACTGACCCGCAGCCAGCAGGGATCGGTCTGGATTCAATCCACATGTGCACCATGCTCTGCCACCTGTATCTGGAAACAACACGAAGGAATTGCGAGCAGTGAGGGCTAAAGAATCACTTCCCAGAGTCATTTCTGTGATGGGGTGAGGCAGCAGCCAGTCCTCTGCCTCCAGCCCGGGCTGTGGCTGGGACAGTTGGCAGCAGAGCGGGGGCAGTGGTGCCCGCACAGCGCTGGGATGCTGCAGCTTCAGATCTCACACAGAATTCTTTCCTTCTGCAGAGGGGAATGGCGTGGGAGGCTCCTGTTGCTCAGTGTGTGTGAGTTCCTCTCTCCTTCCCTTCTCCCTTCCAGTTTATTTTAGTGCTTTTTTTAAGAGCCACTGTTCCCAGCTGCTCACCATAACAGAAACATCACTGTCTCTCACCGTATTTATTCCTTACAAACTCCTGTGTGACATGTTAGGCTCCCCTGGATGTAGCTGATCATTTTTACTTTGTAAATATAATTACCTAACTTTAACTATACGGTAATAAACTATTTTTGCACCACCCTTTGCATGCTGTGTGAGGTGTTTATTTCAAAACGAAGGAAGAGCAGGGCAGAGGCCAAAGCCTGAAAATGAGGGAGCTGTTTGTTTTTGTAGTCACACTTCACAAAGGAAAGACAACAGGCAGCATTGTAATAGCAGTGATATATTTAAAGTGCTTTAAATCTAGTGCTGCTGAATGGGATTTACTAGAGAATGACCTTCCCCAAGTGCTTCCATAGCTGTTATGCCACAGGTAACACCATATTCTTTCCCCCAGACCCACACAAACTTTCCCTAACAGAACAAATCTACAACCTGGTGATGTTACTCTGTGTATCCTAAGGATCTAGAGAAATTGGAGTGCAAAAACCACATGAGGATTGAGGGTTCCTGTAAAAATGGTTTATTTAACAGTGACAATCACAGTACTTCTGGTAACAAAACTGGCAACAGAATATTAAGACTTAATTTTTTTTTTTGAGGCACTTTCTGTTCACTATAAAGTAATTCTGTTTAGCTTGAAATATTTAGGTTTACACCACCTTTATTCCACACTGAGCTGCAGGGACAGAGCTCACACTCCTGCTGCAGCACAGGTAAGATCACTGCCCCAGGCCCAGCACCTGAGGGAACCAGTTTCCAGACCTTTCCTGGCGTGGGTGACCCAACTGCAGCTGTGTCTGCTCTCCAGACAAACTGTGTCCACAGCCAAAACTTAGCTTCTAATTTCTCCCTCTTTCCCACAAATTTCCTTTTACAAGCCTTGAACAATTAATGCCAACAACAAACATAACTGAGGTGCTTAATCTACACGGCCTCTAACTGCTGTAACCCTCTCTCGTTAGGGTTACTGATGTAGAGGAGCCACTTGCAGCATCCCAAGTTGGAAAATGTTCCTTTTACCCCGAAACACCTGCCCAGAGCTGTATGAACATACTTTGTCTGTGCCAGGGCACAGCAACGAGCCTGCCCAGGGTTTTAAGGGCTATGAATTCAGCTCTAGCACTGTTACTCTCACAAAACAACTCCCAAAGCAGTCGGGTCGTTCCCTCTAGCATGGGAACGACCCACAGCAAGGCATCTGTGGCATTTTAAGGGCAGAGAGCACTTTACTCCTCTGGAGGAGTTATACCTAAGTTATGCCCAGGTAGATAGAACAGTAGTGTTTACACATAATCATGAAATTCATGGGTGCTAAGCACTCCACCGGCCCCGAGAGGCAGCTCAATCATTTACTGTCTTTGGGGAAAAAAGCTGTAATTGACGGGATTGTACTCTTCCCAGATCCGTTCAAACTCCTCCAGAAAGGCCTTCACGTACTCGGCGTCCTCCAGCACCATCACGTTCTCCCGGTTGCTCTGGTGCTGCCGCCCTGCCCGCGAGCCCGGCCCCCCCCCCCCGCCGGTCCACGATGGCGAACTTGTGGTGCATGTAGCCTCCGTCCTGGTCGTGGCGCACCTGGATCCCTACGAGACACAGGGGGCGTCGGGGGCGGCTCGGGGGCGCGG
>NW_008649902.1:127790-131689 GCF_000695815.1 Acanthisitta chloris | reverse complement strand
AAGCCGCTGTGCCCGCCGCTCCGCTGCCATCCCAACGGGGCAGGGGCGAGGGTGGGAACCGCTGCCGGGAGCCCCCAGCCCGACTCCTAGCAGCCGACCGCGCCGCAGAAGGGACATCTGCTAAATGAGCAAAGAGCTGCAGCCCCGTTTCCCCGTGGTCACTCATCAGCTCGGTGTCACCCAGCGCACCCCCACCCCACCGCCCCCAGAGCGCTCCGCAGGGGGATTTGCTCTGGTTCGGCTGGTTCTCCAGCCTTAGGAAGGGTTAAATCCTTCCCCAAGCCCCTAGTTGCCCTTGTCCTCTCAACCTGATTCTGAGACGTGTAATAAAGTAGGAAGCAAATTTATGGTCTGTTTCAAGCACTTTACTGCTGTATTTTTAAATTCATATATGCACATATAAGAACTATGATCTGTGAATAATTTGAAATGCTATAGGAAAATGATGCATTTTAGATCAAACATAACCGTTTTCTTACATAATTGTCTCGGATTAAAATAAAAAATAAAGATACATTTCGAGCAGAGACAAAGCTGAAAATGTAATGACAGTCATAAACTGCTAGACAGCCATAAATTAACGTCTTCATCAAACACTGAAGGGATCAGTGCTTATCTAAATCAACAATTACTTCTTCTGAGAAGTTGCAGAACAGATTGCCCCTCTAATACTATTTTTAAATCCTCATAATTAAGGATTAGGGGCAAACAATCGCATTTCCAGAGTAAACCTCCTCTCCACCAGCCGAAGCCCTCCAAACTCACCGAACACCCAGACCGGTTGCCTAGGACCCTCCTCGGGGGTCCCGTCACCTTGTCTCGCTGCAGCATCCCTGGAAGCTCGGGTTGCTTATAGGAAGGGAGGCAGGAGTCTTGCCTCAACCCTTCTCACTCCCCCCGCTTCTAGTCCCCCGACCCCGATTTCTGTCGGGGGCCAGAGGAGGTGGGAGCGCAGGGACCCAAGCGGGCAGCGGGCGGGCGGGAGAGGGCGAAGAGTCCCGACCGCCGCCGCGGGCCGGGGGCATCCCGGAGCTGAGCCATCCCGGAGCGGCGGCATCCCCCGTGCTTTAATCCCTCCATCAACCCCGAGCTCAACTAATGCCCACTCGCTTTTCAGGTTCAAAGCTTCAGCGAGGCGGTATTTCTCCCAGCTGCAGCCACCTGCGATGCCGATTTTGCAAGAGGCTGCTGTAGGCTGCTGTAAAGAATTCATTTTTGGAAGGCATCTGAAAGATACGTTGCAAAGAGAAGCGATTCACTGGCTCACAAGATAGAAATTAGGAATAGACTTGCTGCCTGTAGGAGGTTAGCTAGCGACTGAACTATCTGGAAGAAGGAGGTAGTTGTAAAGATGAGCTGATAGGAAAGAAGTCACTGTCAAAAGTCATCACAGGGTGTTTGCTTACTGACTTTTACTCTCCCTGTAGCCAGAACCTAGACTTTTATTCAACTTTGCTGTACTCATAGCTGCTGGTTTTGGGGGAGAAAAAAAATGAAATAAACCGACACATCAGTGTCAGAATCGGTTTAACAAATCTTTGAAGACAGAATCCTGCAAGGCTCCTAGCAAGAACCACTGAAGCTTGGGCTTCTTTTGGTTATTTATTTTGGTGTAAATAGCTTTGAAGACAAGCACATTTCTGCTATTACGAATGATGTACTCACACAACCTCAGTATCTTAGATCCCAGGCAAGCCTGAATAGGCTATGTAGACACCGTACTGGTTTATATGAGGACCAAGATCCCACTACAGTTTACTTTCTTTCAAATGAAAATGGAGCATTTTCTTTTTGTATATGTTTCTATATATGCAGCAACCATTTTTTCATACATACTACTATTTATAAATATAGACAATAACTTAAGGATCACAATAGTTTCATAAGCATAGTTTTAAGGGGTGTTTTTGTAATGAGATCATTTTTTTCTGATATGCTGTAGCTATGGGGTCATGGCTAGCTAGGGTACATAGGCTGATTTAGGCAATAGGCAGGAAAATATTGCACTTTCTATGGTCAGCCAGTTAGAATAGCTCTATTTACATGAGTTAAACATATGTCATGAATAAATTGACGACTTGAATAATTTAAAAATACAATGCAGTGCAAGTAACATCAAGAAAGTACCTAGTAGCAAACCAAATATTAGATAAAATACAGTCTTAGGAGGTCTTATTAAATTCTCCCTGCCAAGCTATCTTTCAGACCACCATGGAAAGCTCACTCAGAAATGTGCCCTTCAAGAAATCTCTAACAGTGCCGCTTCTTAATTTATAAACTTCACTAACTTCTAATATAACCTGGAGTTAAAGCAATTGCACAGTTACAAACACATTTATCAAGCCCAGAAAAATGCTGCAGGTCTGTCTTCTCTAGGATGTATCTTCAACAACCCTTGCAGACATACCTGACAAGCATTTCTGCATGAAGGAATGAAGAAACACCGATGTCTTTAGGGTACAACCTTCATATTAAATACCTACTTGTAGAACTCAGTAGCTACAGTGATACCTAGAAAAGCCAAGTCGTGCTTTGCTGGTGCAGTGCTGTATATATCGTAACAATTTCATTCATTTCCCCCTTTAAAATGAATGATCTGAGAAGACAGAATATTTTACACTAGGTAGTACATCTTGTACTACACAGAGGTTTGCAGAAGGAAAAGCCTAGGAGCCGTATTTAGGAATCACTAGTGGATTGCAGATCTTTATACTAATTTTGAATAATGTCCTACGAATGTCAGAACTACCACTTTTTTTTTCTCATCTGATGAGAACTGGCTTATGTCTCATGGGGGGGGGTAAAACAGACTTGATCATTTCATAAATTCGAAGGAGTTGCTCTATGCCAGTGCTGAACTAAAGGCTTTTTTTTCTCCTCAGAGAAATACAAAAAATGCAGTATGTTGAAACAGTAATTAAAAAATTAAAGCAATAGTTGTGAATCTGTGAGAAAAGTGTAAACATAAGCTGGAAAAAATACCACAGACATTCATTCAATATTAAAATAGATATATTCCTTTTTATTGTGTCCTTGAAATACAAAATTCACTTAAGATGTTAGATTACTAAAATATCAAAGTTTCAGTTTTCTTGCTCAGAAATTCACAATATACCTTAGTCAATCTAAGAGCCTGAATGATGGATATTAAGTTGAACCTATCTCTTGTTCATCTATATATAAAATGTCAGTTTGCACAATTAAGAGCACTTCAAAACCTTCTGAATGACAGAAAGTTCTATAATGACAAGATAAGAGATCACTTAAAGTTCTACAAGAGAAAGTCACAGACCAGTAATTATTCATAAAAATAGCAATGCCAAAAATAGTGACATGCAACTGGCTTAAAAGCACAAACTAAAAAACAACTCTTACATGGTTTTATATTAGTACATTAGGACACACTGGCAGAGATGTGGAAGTCTAATTTGCAAACAGGTACACATACACTAGATAGTTTTTTAAGTAATGGAACAGTTAAAAAAGTTTGCAATAGCTTATAGCAGTACTGAATGCCAGCATGAAAATGGAGAACATACAATCTGTAAATGAAAATAAGAATAATAATTAAAAAATGACAATTTTAGCTTTCACTTTAGTTCATGGTAAAGTAACCTTTCCTCTCAGCTGTCATAATGGGCCATACTAACTTAATAAACCTATTTTACATGACAAAAAAGATGATTATAGTTTTTTTTTTAACAGCAGAAGGTACTATCAATATAGCCATATACATCAACAACTTAGAGTCGGAGGCTAGTAGTGACCAGCTAAATCACATCTCAAACTGATGAGTGACTGCACCATTTCACTAGAGGAACAGCTGAGAAATTTAAGGACTATCCATGCATTCCTCCTGCCTGACCCTACACCTGCCAGGTCAGTAGATGCCACAGGCA
>NW_008649902.1:82530-127750 GCF_000695815.1 Acanthisitta chloris | reverse complement strand
GTGGGACAAGGAAGCACAGGTCTGACTGCCTCCTACCACCCCTCCCTGCAGCCCCACCGGCACGTGAATGCTTGCAAACAGCACCACTGTTCCTGCTTAGATGATTTTGCCACCTTAGTGCTCCAATGACATACACTAAGAGCTGGTCACTCCTGGGTGCTGTGGCAGAGGAGATCAAAAATGGTATTGTGCCCTATGTTATGAAACATGCTCTGCTCGGCACAGCATGCTGCAGCGAGCTTGGCTCCAGCTGGGACCTCTGGGGATGCTGCACCCTTACCTTGTTGTGATGCCTCAGATTATCGACCAGGAATACCAACACCGTAGGCCTTTCACTCCCTGCTCCACGGAGACTGAGTCACTCCTGGTCAGACCAGCTGCCAACTCTGAATAAGTCACCTTCTGAGTTGCTGAGTATGTGGACCAGAAGGGCTTAACATTTCCTCTGTCCTGCTCTTGCTCTCATGACTTTACATGGGGATGAGGCTTACCTCACCTGCAGCCAGGGTATTTATTACAAGGTAGTGATGCATTGCTTGCCAGCAAAACTAATCTGCCAGGAGGCTGGGTTAGCAGGGACACAATTCCAGGATGAGCTGGGCTGACCCTGCTTTACATTTGATTCTTTTGGTCCTTGAGCAAGAATGGCAAGTAACTTTTATCCCAGCAGAATGCTGGCTCTTGTGTGGTTTAAAGAGTGCTCTCCAACTCTGGTGCATGGAAGTTTCCTGCAACTCCTGGGGAAGATTCTGACTCTTTTTTCTTTTTTAAAATGGAGCATACTCTACAGATTTAAAAATTTGCTATTTTGGAGACAATCTAGTACTTATTTTAATTTCAAAATGGATACTATACAAATTGATCAGCAATTAATCTGAAATTACTAATGATTTGCATGTACTTTTGGCACAGCCCTATTATGTCCTATCAAATCATGCAGCAGCCAGTGACATTCTAATTCAAAATCCTAAAAATAGAATACAATTATAAAAAAAAAATTCTTCTGATTAAAACAAATGCCACTGTAATTTTCACAGTTGCTTCAGGTTTGTTTTAAAGTTGGTTGCCGAAGAAAGATTTATCGTAACTGTGGTATGAGACATTTTACAGCTTACATTTAAGCAATAATGGAATACAGTCAACAGTAAAATGATATCAACATTTCCTCTCTCAATAAACCAGGCTCTAATGTCCAAACTGCATTGTGAGCTAAAGCTGAGTGCACAACAGTTTCTACAGAGTAACTACAGGAGTAAGTAACCCGAGTACAAGAATCTCTCCATAAAACCAGATTTTATTCTGTGGCACAAAGTAATAATCAGCTTTTGCTGTTGATGAAATGTTGAAGCAAAGTTAAAGCATTTAATCAACTGCAAAGCCCATTTAATGTAAGTGTACTCCAAACCTGTAGACATTATTGATATTATGTATGAAGAGAAAATGTTTATCCAATACATCTGACAAACCCAGTTTTTTCTTTGGAGGATTTGGAATGTGACTATGCCAACCTCTGAAAAGCCTTTCTACTGATGCTGATGCTTATTTAGGGTATGTGTTTTACATGAATAACTGAACAGGCTTCTACACAAGCCACAATATATAATTCTAATCCTTAGCATGTAGGTAGCAGTTTCCATCCACAGGCCATCAAGTGCTCTAGAGATGAGCAGAATTTCTGATTTTTGAAAGACTTACACCGGCACATTCCAAAGAGAGATGTTGTTTGGGAACATAAGGCAAGGCCCACAGACATGGCTATTCTCCCATCACAATTATCATCTTGGCAAATTGAGACTGGACAGCCATGAGAATCCTCATCAGTCTTTGAAGTCATAGCTGGGAAGAGAGACAGGGTCTAAAATCTCAGATCCCGCACACAAGGAAATTAATTTTGGAACTGAGCTTGTCACCCGGTGAAGCAGGTTGGGCAACCAGGATACAGATAACTTCTGTGGCTGCCCAGGGTTTTCACTTGCTCAGATTTTGGCCCCAGGGAAGAGCCTATTTTCCAATTTGCAGATGGACAAGTCTGTTTCCAAACACAGGTCACACAGCTCTGCCTATGCATAACTTAGGCATAGTAAAACACTATAAAAAGTAGTTTTAGATACCACACTTGCCCTTGAAACCCTCCTTTTCTTTTGTTTTTTTGAGAAATAAAAAAACATACTAAATGGTCAAAATAAATGCACGAACATTTTCGTGCACTAAGAAATGCACTAAGAAAATAGTGAGACAAACAGAAGGTAATTTTTGAGATGATAGAATAATTTCAAACAAACTCATATATTTTGTCCCTGAAGAATATACTTTCTTTTTCTTTTTTTTTTTTTCTCAAAAGCCAAAATAGATAATTTAGGCTTGATCCAGAACTTCCCTTCTGACTTCAAATGACTGCAGGAAGAAAATCATGTATTTTAATTTCTTTGCATTGCACAAAAAAAAAAGTAAGAGAAGCAATGCATTCACCCTCAATACATAAAATTGAAGTTAGAAATGTGTTGCCAGTGAGACATTCTTGCAAATTATCCCCTTCACTACCTCACACAACCTCCATCTCCCAAATAAGGGCTAAGACTCTCAAGACCATGAAGGGAACAGAGTAAATAAAAAGTTAGAATAATAATCACTAGAAATTCTTTAATCCCCTAGAATTAAGTTCTCCGTTTCTTGTTTCTATGAGCAGATGCTGAGATTCCCCCAGATGATCAGTGTATGGGCCCTCCCAATCTAACAAAGCTGAACCCCTGTGACTGAGGGCTGCTGAGCCCATTTCCCATATACATGGCCTGGATTCAGTCACTGATGTCTTCATCCCTGTAAATCCTGCTCATCTCATGGCCAAGAGTATGGAGATTCATCTTGTAGGGATGCTGGGCTATTTACTTGGCCAGACTTGTCATCTCACCTCACTTCTCACAATTCAGGCAAGACAAATTGAGGTTGCATGTCCCTGCATCTGATATCCACCTCCAGCCCAACGGCTTTTCTCCTTAGAAACAAAAAGGAAGGAGGTAAAAGCAGAGAGGGAAAGCAAATGTTTCCAAAAAATATAAAGCTGAGTGATGAAACAGAGCAAAGATGGAGATTAGTAGAAGGCATATAGGCAGCTGCTCAATTTCTTAAGGACCTTAGCTTGTAACGAAAGGCAATATCAACGTCTGGCAGGAGGATACCAAGGCCCATACGACTGTTATCAAGTCTGACAGCTTTGTTTTCTGCTAGTTCTACATCAAAATGAGACAATAGTATGAAAAGAAACATCTTCATCTCATTCATTGCAAGAAACCTCCCTGGACACATGCTGATCCCAGAGCCAAAGGGCATTAGGAAATACTTCAGTTTTCTTCCTGCCTTGTAGAATGTGGTTTTCTTCTTGCCATTCTCTATGTATCGATCGAACCTATACTCCTGAAAATAAAAGAGAAAGAGAGAGACAGCGTGATATTTAACAAGGCAGTTACATGAGTTGCTTTCTTTTCACAATGCTAACACATCTGAAACCCAGAAAATAAGATAAAGAGGAAGACAAGGAGCTGACGGCTTCTTCTTTTTAGCTGGTTCCCTCAAGTTTCATTAACTCACATTATCTTCCCTGCAAAGAACACTTCTTAAATCCACTTACTTAGCCCTTTTACATCAAGCTCCTTCAACTTCCACATCTCATCCACTGAGTGTCTGGCCTATATTGATTGTAATTAGATTTTGACTGCTTTGTAGCAGGGACAATGAACCTTAGTGGAAGGACAATTTTCTTGTAAAGCATCATACGCACTCAGTGTGGTACATATATCATGAATAAGGATAATCTGCCAAATTCTGCAAATGCCTATGAATAAATTAATGCATTGCACTGATCTTCCTCTTGCAAGCTAGACCAAAATCCATCCTTCTTTTGCACCCAGTGGTGCAGATTATTCGAAAACCAGATTTGATGCTTTGCAGTCAATTTTCCTTTCAGTTGGAGGTGGCTGCTGCTTAATTTGCCACATCTTACCTTCAAATGTATTGCTCCAGAAGCTGTGAGCAAAGCAGGAGAACTGCCAGTGACTGACCATTATAAAGAGGGTGCTTTCAAGTAAGGCTTGAGGTCGCACCTGTAACCTATGTTCCATAAATTGAACAGCTTTCTGACTATTTTCCAGTAGCAGGATCCCTGTTTAGAGATAATTCATGTCTTTGAATGAAGGAGATCTGGCATCCTCACTCAGTCAATGGCAAATTAACCACTTACAAAACCCTCCTGCATGCTTTGAATAAAAATGACAGACACTTCTTGCTTATGGTCACTCATTAGCATTTGTCCTGTTTTGCATACATCTGCTATAGCAGCAGCCATTTGGAGCTGGCTGGGAACAAGTCAGTCAGACAGAAACCAACCTCAACTGATTAAAAAAACCCACACTACCATTAAAAATACAGTGACATTGATCTACCCACTAGATTAAAGGCTCTGAAAACCATGCACTGCGGGTCTTGCCGTTGAGTTAAAAACAGTGTCAGGGGAGGTGGTCTGTGAGAAAGGGAACAAGCACAAGGTGCACCTGAGGGGATGTAACTTAAGGTGCTGAAGAACACGGAGCTTGTTTCTCTAAATGTCAGGGGCCTGGATTTTCCATAAAGATGAAGGTGATTCTATGCCTGTTTCCGCTGACAAGCAATTCTTTTGAGTCGCTTTGAACACCCCATCCAACAGGAAGCATGCCTTTATTTTTCACCCTGTTAAGTTATTGCTTCATTTGAAACAGCACAGTAACAAATGAAATCCCAGAATACCACAAGATTCACTTCCTGCAATCTAAATCCTGCTGGTCGAAAAAAAGCACTGCTAAATATGAACTGCAATAGCTTAAAAACCCAACCAAACCCAACCCAGAGCTCTTGACTTTGTTCAAACCTTTCTACAAGATGCACTCCTGGTATCTGAAGCAAACTATGCTATTGAACACATAGACACACTGGGTCAAACCTTATGCTTTCCTTGTCATATTAAGAGCCTTCTGAGACTTCTAACTGCTTTTAACAAAAAATAAATTGATGTCTAAGGAATCAGGAAAGCCGAAAACAAGTTTGAGACAGGAATGGCACCAATGACAGGAACATCAAACTCAGGCTTGTGCTGCTGAAGCCCCTTGCATTCAATAGTGTTTCCTTAGAAGCTACTTCACTGGCTGAATAAAGACTGATTTTTGACAATGAAGGAACTTTCAGCCATGCACAAGGCCTCCATAAAGAGACAGAGTGGCTGACAAAGGTGAAGACACTGAGCAAGAACAGGTGATGAAGTTCTGTGTGGACAGCCTGCTAAGAGTATTATGAAAACTGAGCAATTTCCTGTGATTGATATAAGTCTTCTTCTGTCACATCTTGAATATAGCTTTGTTTAGGAAGCCACCATGTAGGATTTCCTGCAAGGTTTCCTTATATTTCACTTTATGGGTTTTGCAGAGTTCATTTACTGAGCTCTATAACTAGCTGAGTTAGGATTTAGGGGTTCACTTATCCACTTTATAGAAAACTACCTCATTTATTTAGGCCTTAATGAGTGGAGAAAGAGGTCAGCAGTATATGCTTACACTTACACAATATGGTGCCAAGGCAGAAGATAGCTTGAACTTAAATTTATGTATCCAGGAGAAAAAGCATTGCTACAAAATTATCTCGTCAAGCTGCCTGTTTTCCCAGGAAAAGTTTTCCCTAAATACATGACAAGCTCAAGACTGCACCTTTCAAAAAATTCATTCTCCATCTCTATCTGATCCTCAGTAGTTATTGTTGAAAGCACACTGCATATTTTAAGAACCAAACAGAACAGTGATTTCCCCACTTTTCGAGAGGGCCCATGTGCTGAAATCAATGTACTGCAATGTGTGGATTGCTCATTCACTATCAAAAAGATAAAATATATGAACTAAAGCTGTACTGTGAAAGCTGAGCAGAGCTGATACTAAGCAGATATATTCAAGCAATGGAAATATGGTAATATATTCCGGCAATTATTGGATAAGGGAGGGGATCAGTTTCTACACTGATGCTTTTGGTCTAGGACCTAAACAAACAGATGGACTTTTGACAAATCAATAATGTTCTCCAAAATAAAGTGTTAAGAATAAAATGAGAAAAAGCTTATTTGTTAGCTGTTATCTGTCCTTTTGAAGGATAAAAATATTAATCAACTATTTGCCAATAGATGGATTATTTTTAAAACCACAATTTTCTCAGCAGGCTTTATCTCAATTTTTGGGTGGTGACAGCCAGCAGAGCTCTCCTGGATGTAATTTTCATTTTCATGGCTTCAGTGTTCATCCCAGTGACTATACCTTACTCCTTCTGACTCCAACATGCTCCTCACCTCCTCTCACTGAGGCTGGCAGAATTCCTGCACAACGAGATGCTGTCCCCCACCGACGAGACACTCGAATCTCATCTTTTCTCTGCAACCTCATATCTTTAAATTCCTGACAGGGAAAGCCTCAGGGAGCAATGTCTCTAACATGGGCTTTCTATAAACATGTAAAAAGATCCAGTTCCCTTCTTCTTTGGCTCAAATGCCAAGGATGGAAATTGGCATGGCTGGGAGACAGCCATTTGCTTAGGAAAATGGGGATGAGCAATGGATCAGGTACGAGCTCTTGCCTCTCATACAGAGGAGCCATTTAACAGCCGCAGCGTGCACCCTTGCTCTTCCTCTGTAGCACCCTGGTCTGGGGACAGCAGACTGGGGAGCAACCTAGCCAAGAGGAGGACTATTCAATTTGCATGCAGGTGGTGAACTTGTGAAGCCATATTAAGGCTGAGGCAGGGTGGATTAATTTCAAGTCTTTCATATTCATTAACTCGAGCGTCAGAGAAAAATACAAGGAGATGATACAATTACCCTATGAGCTTAGCTGCAAAGCAACAGCTTTACAGTCTCAAGTTCACAACACTCTTAATTGATCAAGAAGGGGTGAATCCCTACGAAGGGAGGTGAAAAAGCATAAGGCTCAAGTAAGACACTGCTATTATAGGGCTTCAGAGAGTCAATGATGCTTTGCGGGCACTTAGCTAAATGGCCCACATTATTTGCTATTTAAACCACCTTCTATTATTCAGCCCTCCTTGGGTATCAAATGATCCACTGCCAAACAAAACCCACATTTAGCCTAAAGTTTATGGTAGTCAATGTGCAATTGTCAATTCCTTTGAAAGCAGTCGCAGTCAGTCTCATCACCATATTTCTCTCTTCAGGCCATGAATCCTTTGACCTGTAGGGCCCTAGAAAATACATCTGAAAGTAGGAAGATTTGTTCCACAAGAAGGAACAGCAGTAAAAAAAACCACAACAACCCACAGATCACAAAAGACTTGGCTGCTTCGATGTGCCTGGAGTAGAAAGAGTAGCACCAGCTGAATGTTTACCTTAGGATCTTCATAGACCTCAGGGTCCATGTGCAAAATCTGCGGGTAAAGTGCTATCCAGTCTCCTTTCCTCAAAACGACTTCTTGATTCCCTTCAAGCTTAAGAACAAAATCCTCCTGGCTGATGCGAATGTTCATGGAGGACGAGCACATTCTTAAACTCTCGTTTAAGGCACTCTCTGCGATTAAACAAAAGCAGAGGGGGGGAAGCATGAGAAATATGGGAGATGACTGGAAGTTATACATGGCTACAACTGCTGAATCTCGACAGGTTTAGTAGAGCAGGCTAAAGGGAAAAAAAAAAGGAAAAAACCCACACAAACCAAACCAAACATAAAGCAGAGACCAGGAGGAGGCAATAAACAACCCCGCAGGGTTGAGGGGGGGCAGCTGCGATGCTGAACCTCTCGATGTGATTCTCACTGATGGTGCTGAGAAATCCTGTCGGCTGTAGGCAGCACCAAGTTTTGGGTGGAAAGTCATTTTTCAGGCATCACGCTGAAAATCAAAAGACATGAATGCTTTACGCATTTACATATATTTTGGCGGTTGCAGGCAAATAGCAGTGAAAGCATCCATGGAGCTGTTTAGGTTGCCTTCTGAAAGCTGTTGGGTGTAATGGCAGGACTACGTGTTAGAAAAATCATTCTGTTTGTTAATTCTGTGGTCATTCTGGGAATTTTTAAGTGTATTTTCTTTTCAATGTGCCATGATACCAAATGATAGTGTCTGTTATGGCCAGAGTGAATAAAAGCAATTCATTATTTGTCTGGTAATTTTAAGAGAGGAAGACACTTCTAATTGGCCAAGACAAAACAAAACATAGTCCTTTCAGGCTTGGGGAAAGCAAGATTTCTGTCTCCACCATCACATCCTGGAAGGCTCCAGAAGCTGAATGTCCTTGCTTTCCCAGTGGCCTTCACCTTTTGCTCCTAGCACGACAGATTTTATGGCTAATTTCCGGCAATTTATCCTGGCAGTTTGAGGAGGAATTCCTTTGGGAATAATATGCATAATTTGCATAAATCATTCTGATAGCATGTATATCAGCATGTAGCTCCTGTCTAGGGCTGCATCTCTCACTTTGTAATCAAAACTGACTATTTTTCCACCAGCATGTATGGGCACTGTTATATGTGACTTGATTCCTTCTAATCATTAGTGTGAAAAATAGCCTAAAATAGGGTTTCATTTGCACGTAATAGTCCATTTGTGTCTGCATTTACGTTTTGTGATATCAAATAAGCCTCCTCTAAGTGTTCACCAAGGCACTGCAATTGCTGCACCCAAAAGGTTAGTTTATTAGAGGCAGTAGTTACCCAGTGTAGATGCCTCTGAAAAAAAATAATAACAAACGTTCTTTCACTAAAAATTAAATCTGGTGCAGCATGCATAGCAAATAAAGTGGCCCTGGATGCTTTCTTGCAGGAGGTTTTTCCTTAAGCATGCATTTGTCTAAAGAAATGAGGCTGCGGTCAGCTTTGTGTGGCCAGCGCTGTGATTCAATGTGACGTACAGTGAGTCTGTGCATATTCTTTTGGACTGCCTTCGTTACTATAATCAGGCAGAGTCAAATCGGCTTGTTGGTGACGAAGCCAGAAAAGAACCCTGGTTCCAGAAGATGGCCTCTACTGCGGATAGCCACAAGGCACCTGACACGATAGATTTCAACTGGCAGTGCTCTGGCAACAAAACTTTACGCGGTACAAAGAAAGGGTCCAACCTCCGCTCCAGACGGCCTTCAACCTGCAGAAAATGAAGCTGGTAACTTTGCGCCAGTCCACCATTTCGAAATGGTGGTGACATACGTTGCGACAACAGAATCAGATGAGGAAGAGAGAAGGAGTCACAAAAAAAAAAAAGAGAAATAATTATTAAAGTGCTGCTGTGAAATAGCAGGTTTACGTTTAACTGCCCAAGCGGTGCGGTCACATCCTATCGGTAGACATCCTCCCAGAAAGCATGGCAGTCCCTGCCCGCTGCCGGATCCCAAATGACAATTGGGCAGCATATCTTATGCAGAAGTTAATCACAATAATGGAGCACAAAGTGTGGCTTAGCGGTCAGATCGTAAATGACAAATCTGTTTTACCTTCCAGTACCAGTTATGTGTGGAAGGCAAGCTTGGCTCTCGCTCTGAGCGATCATGCCGATAATCATTAGATGACAAAAGTAATGAGTCACATTATGATCAACAAAGGAGAATGGAGCTTATATGGCTTTGCAGGCTCACATTAAAAAAATAGACAGTCAGCTTTCCACAAATGCCGGAGCTATACATTGAGAGGAATGACAACTGCACAATAAAACTGCAGCCTTTACTTGCAGTTGTCATAGTTCAGCAGACACCAGCCATCGCCACTGACAGACCAGCTGGGTAGCTTGGGAGGCCTTCCATTCTGCACCGTGAGGTACAGTAAATTATCCAGCACGGTAGAGCAACATCTGTTTCTGTGCTTGTGCCGAACAAACAAGGCAATTTAAAGCATACCAAGGGATAACCAAGCAGCAAATGAACATGACCCTCATTTTTTTTCCCCCCTTCTTACACACATGAGATGCTAAACTTCACTGTGCAAGCGCTACATAAAGAAGCCAGGCTGTTGTTTGATAAGGTGTTGTCAGAGAGATTTTACATATTTGAGAGAGAGAGAGAGAGAGAGAGAGAGAGAGAGAGAGAGAGAGGATAAAAAAGAGAGATATCTCTCATAGTATTGTTATTCTTAGAATCCTCCCACTTCTCTCTTCATTTCTCTTATACTAAAGCTAGCACTCAGCTTCCAATTCATTCTAGACTTTTTTTTTAAAAAAACTGTTTCAATATACTTATAAATATTCAGTCTTTAAACCCTAATTTGCTATACTTAGTTCACATGCCTTCAAGCATTTGTCTTCCAATTTCCACTGAATAAATGCGTACTAATGAGAAATAGAGCAAGCTGCTGAGGCAAAGCTGGGTGACTTGAGCCTGGCCTGCCACCAGCTTGTGATAGGCAGGCAAATTGAGTTAAAATGAAAAGTCTTGTCAGCTGAAATACAACATGGTAGCCAAACAGCAAGCTGTCAATCATCCAGCCAAAACAAGGGACTGCAGGTAATAAAAGGTCATTGCGAATCATAAGTGCATTTGGCTTTCGTTGGCAAGTTAATTTTAATTAAACATGATCTCTATCTGTAAATGTTTTATAAAACTTATTGTGCATAATGGATTGTTAATTTTCCACTAACACATACCAGGTAATAGGGTACCATAATTATTAGAGTGTATTGTAGAAAAATAGCTATTGACTATGCAAATATTTGGGGGGGTCATTTACCCACAGGCATTACGGTGTGCCAACACAAACGATAATCTGAAACAAGTACATTTACATCTTATGAAGAACTGCCCAGCCCATTCCAGGAAAACATATTTATTTCTCTCAATCCAACCAACAATTTTAATCTTTAGCATTTGTGTTATGACTATGCACCCTGTATTAGTTGGTTTTGGGTTCCTACTCTTTCTCATGTACACAAAAATTTTTCCAGCTGTGCTCTTCTCGCAGGAAATATCTGGGATTCAGCAATGACCTGGGGCAAGAATACTTCACCCTATAAATGAATGGACTAATATTAAACAAACGAACTGACTAAACATGCCTAGCATTAAACATGCACTAAGCATATCTCTGCTTTACCCTTGGCATTTCCATTATAACCATTTTAACTGACAGACCATTCTCATGTGTCCTTTGCCATATTAGAGCTCTGTTGTGAGCCATAGCAACTAATAATGTATGTTACTCTGTGCACAGAAATACGTTCGTTTGGGTTTTAGGATTGCATTGTCTTACAGTATGAAGTGTGCTGCCCCAGAAATGCCATCAGAAAAAAATAATCAAGGCCAAAATTTGCTAGTTTTAGTTTGAGTTGGAAGTGGTCTTTTTTTTTTCTTTTTTAAGTAAAAAAATAATCACATACTGTGCTTAAAATTAAGGTGTAAATTGGGCCATGTTGTTCCCTAGACTCAAATAATCTGACCATAATAACAATGTTACTTCCCAGGAAAGACTTTTAACAATTCTTGCCTGTTATCCATAGCATGAGGAATCAAAAAAAGTCTCTTGTTATAGTAGGCCAAAAAGAGGACAGAGAATCAGAGCACTTAAAACAGGAGAATGAGATGACAAGGTGATGAACATGCAAGAATCCCACCTGGTCTGCCTTACTCGAGAGCAGGGACACAAATCCCGGTTTCCTACGCTCCGGGTTGGCACAGAGGGAGTAAGAAGAGGAAAAGCTCAGTCTTGGAGGTTTGGGGTCAGTGGCCCCAGCCTTTCTGCAACAGGGGGATTTTTGGTGTGCAAGCAATGCAATTTGGGACCTTTGTACCTCCTACACATTTATTAACAAAACATCCCTTTTCCCTTTCCACTGAAGCATGACTTTAATTCTCTTATGGTACAGATTTTTTTTCTATATTATTATTTTATGGGACAGTATCCAGCCCTTTATGACTTAAGTGCCAGAAGAACTGAAATCTTGCTTCTGTTCATATCACATTATGTTTAACATGATTATAAAATTTAACAAAAGTGTTACAAGAATACTACAAAGTAGGATGTGGCACTTCCCTCTCAACACATAAATCAAATGCTACCAAGGTACTTCAAGATTTCAAGGAGAAGCAGAGGAATGACACAGTTAATGTTTTAAACTGTTCATACCATTTTGCACCAGATGGTTTTAGTGAACTACATGCTTTTATTTTCCTTAGTCCTACACTTATGGGGAGCCATTTTTTTTCCCTTTTTTTTTCCTTGCCATTCCCAGCTCAGTGTACAAATACAAACTCAATTCTCCTTTGATCTTCTTGATGCTTGATAACTTATTTTTCTGTGTATGCTAGCTTTGATGTGAACCAGTTTTACTTGTGTTCCTTAAAAGTACATTAAATGCTTAGAATGTCATGTTATTCATCAGAAGTGTCCTTGTCATCCAATATCTCCTCTATTCCAAAAGCTTTTTCCATCAGTTAGAGATAAATCTGCATCAAAACAGCCATCACTCCAGACAAAATCAACTTAACAGACTCACGCTATATAAGATTAGTATTAATGCTCTACCATAAAGGAACTGGATCAAACTCAATTTTATACTTGTACTGTGAGAAGCAAATCAAGTTTGAACACAGATTCTTGAGACATGCCGCATTGGATGGTCCTGGAGAACAGCAGCTATTACTTAGATCCAGAACAGGCACAGAGACAGCATTGCTCCACCACCCGCACTTGGCACAGCTTTGTTTAAGAATGGAACATGAGTTCAGGCCATGAGCTAACAAGACATATAGACACGAGCTACCAAGACCTATAGACAAGAGCTTGTTTTTAACAGGGGACTGTTTTTGATATTTGAAAAGCGAGGCATATTGAACCTTTAAGCTTTTATTCAGCTGTTGTCTACCCTACTAAGACTACCTATGGAGATTTCTAGATGCTTAAAGGTTAGGTACCTACCTGCTACACCCTCTCTCCACCTTGGGCTAATTTTACCATTTATCTTTCCAGTGTCTGTGCACCAGCAAATGAATTGAAACCAAGAGCTGATGCTCTGAAGGCCTACCTAGATCCCGAATCAAACAACTTCCAATGGCCACTGCCAAGGGTCTCCCTCTGAACCAGTGACCCAGAGCAGGAAGATCTGTATCTCCCCTAAAGCTTCCTACTTTGAGTAAAGGTACTTTTTTTTCAGTACTGAAAATACCATTTCTACTCTGCAAATTTTTTATCATCTTATATTTTGTTTGCAAGCATCGCCCAACTGAAGCCTGTCTTAGAAGTCATTTTTGTTTTGTTAAAGAGAGAAGGAAAGAAACCGCTCGTGGAAAAAATACATTTGCAGTTTAAATACACTATCCCACTTTAATTTCAGAAAAGGGTCTTTCTTGGCAGTACCATACAGAAGTATTTGAAATGCATTAACACTTCGGCAGATGCTCAGAATCAAACAACTTAATAGGCATCAACTTTTTTTCAAATAATTGCAAAGCTTCGATTTAGCCTTTTGCATACCTTGCATAGTTAATTACCTAGGCTTTAATGTTTACATGCAATGAGAGTATCTACAGCTATAAACTACATAATTTATAATTGATGTAAATGGGTGTTATTATGTCAATTAGGCAGCTGTGTCCTCCACCTTCTCAGTAAACAGAAATGAGTGATAAACCGAGTTTGCCGGGAGAGCCCCTCTTCTCTTTCTAACAGATAAAAATAAATTACCTAGGTAGACCAGGTTGTCCAATTGTTCTCTGGTGAGGTGGATGTTATAAGTGGGCCCTCTCTTTTGACCTGTTGACTCCAGCAAATGGTCAATCTCGTCACGCACCGCTGCAAAAGCTTCTGGGTGCCGCAGAAGATAATACATGGCCCAGAATGTAGCTGGAATCGTGTTTCCCACAGAGGCCCACAGGAAGGCAAAATGATGTGCTGGGAGAAAATAAGTGAAAAGGAAGATTAATAGCGTTTATTACACTGATTAGATTTGCAGTGTGCTAATTAAAAGATGTTAGGACACAGACCCAGCCAAGGATCAGTGAATGCTAATGAGGACCAATAGGCTTCTGAAGTCTAATTTTCTGCTTAATGAGAATAGTTTGAAATGTAATGTCGGGGGGGTGGGGGGAATAAGGGGAGGAAATGCAGCTCAGTTATAATCTTTCTCATTATCACCATTAAGTATCTTGTTTTACCACCTCAGCACAAAAAAAAAATCAATTATCATAGAGGGTTGTTTCAGAGTAAAACATTTTATCATTAGCCAATTAGAAAGAACATAAAAAAATTTCAAGGTCGCCATTTTGCCTTTTTATTTCAAAGGTCTATAGTAAATTATTTTATTTTAGACAAGCAATCATTCATCAGTTTCCTACCTGCTTTGTCATAATCTCCAAGCAGCTCATATTTCTCAAATATATCTTGTCTGGCTTGGACCACTTCTGACCCTCCCAGCCATTTTGTCATGTTCTTAAGTAAAAAATGATGTATAAGCTCCTTCCGAACCTTCTTGGTAGCTCCTAGCAACTCAATTGGTATGTTTGCAGCTAAATAGGGAAAGCTGGCATCAAACTTGATAAATTTGTCTCTGATTTCACTAATAACTTTGTGGCCATCTGCAGCAGGAACTCTTCCATATAGTGTTACAAAACTGGCTTCAAACATTACAGAGCAGCAGAATTTGTACATTTTTTCTGTTTCCCAATCTGTTGCTTGTGAGCATTTCCATTCAAATATATCCTGGAGATTTTTCATCATGTGGTCAGAAATGGTATCCAAAGGCTTGCCTTGTAGAAACTGGTAGATTCTGTGCAGGTTTTCCTTGAGATCGGGGAATTTTCCTTTCGACAAGGCTGGGTAGTCAAAAGTTTTGGAAGCCATTTTATTCGCGAATTCATGAAATTCAAGTTGCTTGCTATTTCGGATGACATAGACATACTGAAATGGGTCCATGATAAAGGTAATATATCTACCTGAACAGAAGAAGAAAAAAAATAGAGACACACGCACTTTTATAACATGGTGACAGTTTTAGAAGCAATAACTGAAAATAAGCCAAAGTCTGTGAAAAAAAGGATGCAGAAAAAAAACCCCAAAGCAAAGATCTGTGAACAAATCTGCAAAGAAAAAAAAAAAAAGAAAAAGAAGTGTAACAAGTTTTATTTAGAGTCTCTTTGTCAGGATGCAGATTCCACCTGTGCACACATTGAAGGCTTTTCTAAGATCAGCATGAAGCCATTTCCATGTAGTCTGATCTACTGTTTGTGCCAACTGTCAGGTGTGATCTCTCCATTCGTGGTTCTCTGAGATAAATCATTTACACTCTGGTCTAATTCACAAAAATACAATGTGGAGTCATAGCAACATATGAAAATTGCAGGTTTTTACCAGCAGAAAGCAAGAAACATACACATTTCACCTGTGTAGAGGAAAGTGAGTGACTGAGGCTGGAGCTGAAAACATGCCACCTAGGCAGCTTTTTTCCAAGTAGATGACACAGGAACTCAAAATCTGTCAGTTATGGCTTTAACTGCACCCTGCAGTTAAACGTTTAAAGTCTCTCTCACATCTGCATTTTTCCTCCAGAAGTTTTGCTAACTTTTTGTTAAGAATGTGCTTAGTATCCATAAAATTACTACCTTAGGATGTGAATTTGAAGTCATAGCTCACCATGTAGCAGGCTACCATTTTTACCAAGTGTGCCACTTTGGGGGACACACTGTCCTAGCACTATCATCCATTGAGTCAGAGTGCACTGAAAACTTTCTACCATTCTCAGGATACTTAATGAGGTGACACAGCGATACCTTCAGCTGCTTGTACAGAGGGAGGGGATTGCATCAAGTTTGACACTTTTTCAAATTGCCTCTGCCAGAAAAATCCTGTAATGTCTCCCTAAACTTCAAGGCAACTGCTACAGAAAAGCATTTGGATGAACTGTCATGAATCAAAATGCTAATGCTCCCAAAGCTCAGTTAAACCTTACCTCTTTATAGATGATTCTAAATTTAGAGTTCCTGATTCTTACCTGAACATTAGGGAAAAAGGTACCTATTAAAATGTACACACCCTCTGTGAAATATCCCAGTTACAAACTCAGGAAAAGAGCAAAGGTTCCAGCACTTACAGCCTAATTCTGTCTCACTAAAGGGACAAGTCTCCTTTGATTTTAATGGGAACACTACATGCTTAACTGAGGACCAAATTTGGCTCTGTGACAGATGTCCTGAGATAAAGTAGTCACTACCACTAAAAATGTCAACAAGTATCCATGGTTACTATATAGTGATAGTTGAATTATCACAGTTATTCCATATTCTGACTTATATACACACACAGTACTCTATGGTATCTGGGTGTGCTCTGGACTTCCTCTGCAATTACCAGCTGTCATAATTTCCCTCCCAATTACATCAACTGCAATCCCAGTGAACCAGTAAGGAAACTTAAGGGATAAATAGAACAGACAGAATTCGACCCCCTTTCTTTCTGTCAACAGTGTGTGAAGGTTTTTAAGATAGTCATGAATTTTGCTTTACTGTAACATAATCAATTAATCTTTAAAGAATAAATATATTGAGAAACCTGCATGAAAAAGAATCCGAATTTTCAGTCCTCCTATTTGACCATTTCTTCCTTTCCAGACCACAGAGGTTGATAGGAATATTTAGTCTCGACCTCTGCAGCATCTTTGTTAAGAGTCCTAGAATCACTCTCTCTTTCAAGCTTTCACCCACTTTCATGCTCTTTATTGAGACTACCATCTTTGCGATCAAAGCTTGGAAAGAATGCCCATTGGAGCAATTTTTAATAAATAGATTTGGAGTGTTATTAACCCTAAAGATGAAAGCTGGCTTCTTAACTTTGCATTTACAGGGTAAACAATTTAAGTTAAGATTTTTAATTAATATTAATTTAAACCATCTGTCCACCATCTGCTTATTTCTGATGCAAAATATGAGTTTCTTTGTGATCTTTAATCAGACACTTAGCAAACGCACATCAATTATTATCATCTTTAAGTAAGAAAATTATTTTCAGTAAATGAGTTTTCAGATAAACGAGCTATTTTAGCAATAATTTTAAATCAAAACTCACTCAACACTAGCACATACATGGAAAAAAAATCCCCGAGAAACAGAATATTACAGACTCTGATTTTTATTATTCTCATCAGGTTCCTGGTAGCAAAAAGTAAGTATGTACCAAAATATAATTAATTTTGTAGAATCAATTCAGGCTCCAGACCACATCACTGCAAGTCAACAACATATATAAACACATAAACCAAAATATTTCTTGTTACTGCATTTAGTAAAGGTCTACATAGTCAGAAAAGTGGAACTCCTGTACAACAAAGGCAGCTTGTTTACGTATTCCTCGAGAATCTAATTTTAGATCTCTTAATTAGAAAAATACTAAAATCTAGGGCTAATGGCAGTTAGAAAGTTGTTGTGAGAGTAGGTATGGGAGCCTTTAACAATTACAGTCATCCCTGCACACAGATGCACGACGTGGCTACACTGCTTACCTCAGTCTCCTCCATACAGGAACAGATTGCTAATTACAAAACTGTGCCCCAACACCTCCTCTACCCTGAGCAGCAAACATCCGAAGTAGAACAAACTTTCTCACCTCAAGTTATGATTTTAAATTTTCTAAGTGTCAGTATGGTCCTTAATTTTGCTTTTTAAATCTTGATGCTCTCCCTGATGAGGTTTCTTCCCACTGATTGTCCCTGGTGGTATCAGAGACCAATACATTCAAATCTTTCCTAAAGTTTCCAGTTATTATTTAATATTTTAAAATGCAGCTTCCCCCTCCCCTCCCATGTCTTTCCACTGCTGCTAATGCCAAGAACTATCTCTTAAAGGCAACCTTTTCTGAAATCAACCCAAAATCCTGATATTCATGAATTTCTGTCAGAGTACTGGAAAGGCTAAATGCCAAATCAGCCAAAAGAGGAGGCTCCACGAATCAGCAAAGCCTTAAGGATTGAAGGTGTATATATATAGAAACCACTGGGGACTAAGTCTTTCCTTGTTAGTTTGCAACAAAATCCTTCCACACCAAAAACTGAGTAGACATGTACATACAGAAATGTCACACTCCAAATCCCAATATTTTAAGTCACTGAGATATTTTATTTAATACTGTAGAAACAAGTCAAAGCAAGAGATATATCTCTGTTTCCATAAAATGCCCTCTGATTTTATTTTTTTTTAAATGGCTACAGAGAATTCATACTTCACCATCTAATCCTTCAGTCTGCATTACACCCATGCTGCAAATAGCCTGGTTATCTCCATTTAGTTTCTACAGTCTCATAGAAATAGAAGATTGATGTGGAAAATATGAAAATTGTCAACTTTGGTAAATCTGAGCACAGAAGCCAGTATTTGTATGATAGTTAAGAAATTACTCTAATAATGCATTCTGGAGGTTTTTAATGCTAATGATGAAAGACAAGCATTTCAGATGGCATCTAATGATGGATGTTATTTCAGTAATGCTTGCAGCAGGCTTCAGCGTGGTAAGGAGTTAATGTAAATTACCTTTTGCCTAAGAGAGAAAAATGTGATATATTACTGTAGGTGTATCATGCCTTAAAAAAAAGCATGACTTAGCACAGTACTTGAAAAGCCAAGTGTGCTTAGTGAAAACCAGTAACATTATTTTACTAAAAGCTGAATTAGTCTCAGAGAGAGTGCTGCAAGGTTCAGCATCACTCTACTACTTTGTCAGACAAAGGAGAAAAATTTTAATCCTGAGTAACAATGACAAAACAGTTACAAACTCTTTTAAGTTCTTACCTAGCACTCTGCCTATGCTGCTGACCCTTAACAAGCAGAGAGGCTTGGGAAGTATGAGCATCTCAGTGCCACAGACTCTTTCTTTCCCCTCCTTATTCTTTTCTTTTCTCTCTTTTTTTCCCCCCAAGACTATCGCATTTACGTAATCGTCCTCTTATTAGGGAGATTCTGCTGAACTGCTGACAATGATGTACAGTGGTGCTGCGCTGGCATGACGTTTGGGGAAAACGATTCTGCTGCACCACCACACAAAACCAATTAGAGAACTATTTTCTGCGACAGGTCAGGAATTTACATTGTTTCTCATAGAAAGATGTGCTTTTTAATTTCTTTATTAAGATGACATCCATGTCCCTTGCGACTTTTAGGGATGACAATCATTTGCTCATCACATGGGAAAGTACAATCAGCGAAATCGCATTACCAGTACGGGGCAATGCCAGAAACTCCAAGCATCGTTCTGCATTTTCCAAATGAACTAGTTTGAGAACCAATAATTAGAACAATATATATTGATAGAATTTTTTGACAGGACCTTTAGACATCCACCAGGGGGGTAAAGTAATGATAGTCCACATACAGCTGGCTACGCTATGTTTGCCGAACATATAAACATCATCTTTGTCAAATCAGTGAGA
Source organism: Acanthisitta chloris (assembly GCF_000695815.1). NCBI lineage: Eukaryota > Metazoa > Chordata > Aves > Passeriformes > Acanthisittidae > Acanthisitta > Acanthisitta chloris. The sequence continues at coordinate 108,358 of NW_008649902.1, read as the reverse complement.
CATATAGAGATCCTGTACGTCTTCAGATCAGGACATGATAGGAGACACTAACTACCTTCGGCTTCCTCCTTGACTTGCGGATGACAAACTATTTCTCTTTAGTGAAGTCTTGATGGACTAATTTTGTAGCAAAAAAAGAGAACTTAAAGTGGTATCTCTGTTACGACAAATTCACAAAATCAAATATTTCCCTGCACAAGGCTGAAATGATATCCAGAACTCACTCCATTTACCTCAGTCTCTATCAAGGAAGGCTTCTTCAAAAGACCTGAACACAGGGAGATTATTAGAAATGGAATTTGGTTTATCATGCAAATAGAAAATTCTGAAACTAATCTACACTCACAGATTGCTTAAACACACAAATTCCTAAACACAGTCTTGCATAAAATAATAAAGATGTGAAAGACAAATAAGTATTTAATTAAATACATTTAGGATTCTTAAGTATGAATGTACTGGTTTTATGAATGTACTAAGATAATATCTGAATTACTTATTAATCTGTGTTCATAAGAAACCAAAACTGAATTATAGTGTGAATGTACATTAACAATAAAAAAGACTGTATTTCAACAAAAGTTGGTGCTGTACTGTGTCAAACTCACTTTCAAGCTGGAAAAAAAATCTGAGCATACCAGTTTCCAAAGACAAAAACCCTGAATGAATTAAAATAAAATCACACATTTCCTAGAGTAAAAATTCTCTTCCAAAGGGAAAAAAAGGACAGATTTCTTAAGAGGAAGAAAAATTTTATTAATTAAACACATGGCTTGCAATTAAATTATTTGGCATTTGAAGAAAAAAGTATTTTTATTGCAAAATATTACTTATATGGAAATATAAAGTTAATGCTACTGCCATGGAATTACAAAGCAAACTTTTTACTTTACACTTAACATTTTTGCTTGAAACTGCCCCAAAATACAGGAATATCTAAAAATCAGATAGATGTAACTCTAAAGTTGATCATTTGAACAAGGATATCAGCATATAAAAGGGCAGAAGATGATTACATCTACCTGCACTAAGAAGAGCTTCCCTTTTTGTGAACAGAGAAAAATACTGAATTTTAAATTGATTTTAGTAAGAAGTAGATCTCTGTGTGTGTATATATGTATGTAAATTTATATATTTAACTTTCATTCAAGATTCCAGTTTCATTCTATGTTTTTCTTCTACAGCTAAGTGTCTATGTGAAATCACTCAAATGTTTGTATTTGAGCTAGTGTAGTAATACAGCTATAAATACAGAAAGCAGCAAGGTTATATCATACTTTATTATATTGTTATTTTCAGCAAGCATGATCAGAGTAAGAGGCTGGCAACGGGAAGTTTCTGTGTTCCAGTACCGATTGTATCACTGAGTCAATGTGTCATTCATTCCCTTGTGTTCCTGTCAACCAGTTGTAAAATGTGTGAGAACATATTCTGCACTTTTTTTCTTAAGTGTTTTCTAAATTTAATCTGATATTTTTCTGTGCAGTGTCAAGATGATGTTAGTTCTCCCTTCTTTAGGGAAAAGAAAAACACAATACACAATTAAATGTGCTGGCAAAATCTATTTTCATACATTACATACCTACAAATTCTGTCAATATGTATATATACCTACAGACATATATAAATCCACATGCTCATAGTGATATCCTATGGATAATTATTGTACTCACCATACATGTAAATTTGAGTGATTTTTATTGGCCTATACTATGGAAAAATGTTTTTGGTTAAGGAAGATTCTAAACTAAACATTTGAATTAGTATTCAACTTCACTGATGAGAAAAAAAAATCGAGAGATATACTAAAATATTTCTCACCAGCAATATGTACAGTGAAAATATCTCCAAGTTTCTTTTGCTGATCCAGTAAGAATTTGAAAGCATCTTTTCTAAAAATCAAAGCTTTCCCAAGGTAAGGAATCCAGCCATTTATTAGTGGAGGCTCTCCAGTCTTCCTGTGAAAAACAGAAAACAAAATAAGCAGGAATTAACTTTGGTATGAGAGAAACTCATCTTTATACCTATTTATATATTACACTTAGACTCACCATTTACATATATAATTCTTGCAATGTATAATACGTTGTACAGAAAGTTCTTCAGATATGATGGCAGGTTAAATCTAATCACACCTCTGAGCACAGAAGGCTCTGTGTGGTGATTAGGAAAAATAAGTGAGAGAAATTGAGATGCATTTAACTACAGGTCGTTCAGTTATTACCATCAAGTTATGAACACAGAAAAATGACATTCGGTAGAAAATCTCCCAGCAAAGGGTTGTCTCATTTTCAATATTTGGCATGTCAGAAGAAGATGTATTGGAAGGCAATTATGACAGATTTAGGTAAATAGGACGCCAACATACCACACAAAACAAGTAGCCGTACAGATAACGTTTTAGTAATTTCAGCTTAACCAGCACACAGAACAGCTACCATTTTAAGTAAGTATCTTTAAAATACAGGATAATAACAGAGGCTGAACATTAACTGTACTAAATCTAGTCTCCATATATTTATAGTCTAAGATAGAAATGTATATGAACAGTTTAAGATGAAATTCTAGATAACGATATTCATGTCCCAGCCTACAAAAGCAGCCATGGTGTGTTAGTTATGTTTACAGGATAGGATAAAATACCTTTTAAGAACCTACTAAGTTACATTTTTCTTTAAAAAGGGGGAAAAAAGGTTCCCACACTGTCCTATTCCTGACTGCAAGTAAATGCCTTTCCTTCATGCTGGTCTTTAGTTGCTTGAATCTGATTTACAACAAAGAAACATAAAGCGTGCTTGTTCTGGAAAGGATTAAAACAAATATTCGCTAACAACTCTGCTGCTACATCCCATCTGTGAAGGTGACTTATACTACATGCAGAACAACTCATTCTGATTAAACACAAGATATTTACTAGCTTGGATCTAATCAAAGATCAAGGGATCACAAGCTTTGCTACTATCATACACAGCATGGATTTTTATGTAGCTGGATTAACCCTATCATAGTCACATTCTTCCTTGAACTGCTGTAACAGAAATGAAAAAAAATTTAAAAGGTAACCATGATATGCTACATTTACTTTTCAAAATTTTCCTAATTTAAACTTTCTGAGCAGGAAATTACACGCCAGAGATTTGCTCACTGACTTCAAAAAGTTGCTACAAATTTAGTTTACAGATAAACAGATCTGGCCAAGCCAAGCTGCATATCTCAGTCTCTCTCTGTTTAACTGACTACTGATTCTAAATTTTAGTTTCCGAGAACTTCCTTTTGTCCTCTGGAAAACCAGTAAATCCTCTGTCCAAACCTGACAATCTCACAGCTGACACATCTGCTGTGCCTTTTTTAATTTCTTTTGAGTTTTGTGACTTTGGGGTTTTGTTTGGTTGCTTTGTGGTGTTTTCTTCATGTTGTGGAGAAGGTGGAGTCCCTCATTCTTCAATACCTCCCAGAAACCACTGCATTAATCATCCTCTAGTGGTCAAATCACAACCCTATTTACGCAAATGGTCCAGAAAACTTTGTAACAGTTAATTCTGTATTAAGTGAATAAAAGCAAAGAACTAATCTGAGATTACATGAGAGGGATCACCAGCCCTGGAAGCATAACAGCCAACTTGATACCCTCAATTATCCTCTCCGAGCCCGTAAAGAATCTGGATGATTTACCCATTTTTCCCCCCCAGACTATTAAGTCCCAAGAGCGGCTGCCTTTCACTACCCCAGCTGGACACTACACCCCGTAAGTAGCATCCTGACAAATATTTAGATAGGCTTTTTGTCATCTTCTAATTGAATGCATCTAATTTCATCCTCCATGTTCTGTCATTCGGTCAGAAGCTGTATTCTTCACAAGCTCTCTGCTGGGTAAAAAGAAGGCAGCTCAGAAATCCAGGGGAAAATTAACTTAATGCTCCAAGTCTTTGGGATCACATCAGGGAGACATTTTGCTATTGCAAAGACGTGAGGGTCATCGTTCGCTTCAGACATGTTTAGCTCAGCAGCAATAAGCTTAACACTGTTAAACACTGTGTCAAGGCTACGCAGCTTTCAGAGGAAAATATAACACCAGTTCAACTTACGACCCACAGCAGACTGATAACAGAAATGTGTCTTCATTTCTAGCTTTCCTTCTCTTTGGAAGATGGAGGTCATCTCCATGACTTATCTATGTCTGCTAACACATCGTGAAGAAAAGAGAGACACATATTTTAGTGCCTCCCCAAATACAATGCTTCGCTGCACAAACTTTTAAGCCGTGTAGTGCAGCTGACCCAGGTTCCTGAAGGACTCTTACTCACACCCCGGGTACCTCCAGAAGTTCTTGTTGCCTTCAGATGCTATACTAAACCATTATCAAAGCCCACAAAAACTTTTATTGCTTAATTAATTTGTTCATGAACCTTAACTCTGGACTCATACTTCACAGAAGTTGTAAAATTTGATAATTAGGCAGAGTATTACAGGGGTTAAAGTTGTATTTTTCTCGTGACAATATATACTGTTGCACTAAATGCAAAATACAGCTAAGAAATATAGAAGAGCAGCATGAATTGTTTTGATGGCAATTTAAGACTGCAACTTTTTTAACTGAAGCATCCAGAATGTCTTACAGATTACACTTCATTCAGGCCTAGTTTAACTGCTTAAATTCTAATCTACTTAACACACCTCATAATATTCCCAGGTCTTTTTGCTTTACATATTGGTCTGTTTTTACTTATATACAGGAATAATTTTACTTGTCTGAGAAGCCTCTGTGAAGTCAGTAAGACTTAACGAACAAATTTCTCACATATGTGAGAGAATTTTACAAATAAAGCATCAGCAACATGTCCAATGCAAACTATAAGTAGACGGATCAGTTACAAAGTGGAGGGAGAGCAACACAGTTGTATCATCCATCATTGTTAAATGGATAATTTCAAATGGCATTATGCAAAAATCAGCTGGCTACAAATACAGCTCATAAATAGAACGAACAGATTTGATAACTGCATTTTTTCTTTGCTTTCACAGTGCAAAGATACTTTCTTGTTAGCAAGCAATAAAGTTGCAGTGTCTACTCCACCAAATAAGCAAAGTTTTGGAGTTTGTTTACAGTTTCCTCAAGGGGAGATTTTTCAGCTCACCTAAAACACAGAAGGCACTGACTCAGGTGTGATTATTTAGCCACTGAGGTAAGGCAATACTAAAAAATGTGGACGCTGTATCTATGTCTCATGCTAAGCAGCAGCAATGCAATAAAGCAGGAGAGAAATGTGCTGCAGCATAAATATTGTGAAAAATATTCAACTTCTATTTTTAAAAATTATTAAATTCAGTTCTAAACATTATGTTTTCAATTAGTGAAAGGGAATTATTTGGTAAACTCAAATAAGGTAATTTGTTAAGCTCGCTGTACATTAACTTTTTTTTTTAGTTATAGAGAAAATACCCTAAAGGTTCACAAGCAAACAGACTTTGCCACCATTATCTCTCACAGAAATATTATTGCTTTATAAAAGCACACAAGACTATTCTTTTCCTGGTTACACCATTTCAACATCACTGCAGTGTAAGGCATTGGATCAGCGTAAACGAGAGGAGAATCCTTCTCATTTCACTGGTTATTTGTATTCCAAAGGAGCAGATGCCTTCCAAATTATGCAAAAATCCACAGCGCATCTCGTACTATAGCAGATGAACAGGTTAATTTTTCTTTTTGCACATAATAAATCATAAGTGCTTTAACACCCATAGTCGCATTTCATGAACATAAACCTTCTGTTTAATAATGTCTGTTTACAACTAGAATCAGACATACAGTAATCTCTTGCCTGGGATAAACATTAATCCAGATCTGTCTAGAAAAATTATACAATTCATTACCATAAGTAATCTCTATTGTGCCCTGTGCTTAACCTTCATCTTTTTTCCTGTCCTATAATCTTGCAAATCCACTGGTGGTGTATGATTGGCATCTGGTGTTAACGCAGCCTTCACTGCACACAGCACAGCTGAAGAAGCCCGACATGAACACGTCACTCTGCAGGGTAATGCCGGTTCCGCTGACCGCTTTCCAACAACTTTCACCAGAGGGTGAAAAAAGCCACAGAGAAAAAGGTCTAACAACATCACCTGCTGCAGAGGGGTCATTTTCACTTTCCAAACCATTGTTACCATCCACAAAAATTAATGGTATTGGTCTGATTTTCCCATAATATCTCAGGTCAAACCATCACATACCATGTCCAAGCTGGAACACACCGTGTCGGGGGACTTTAAGGAATGGAAATGGATTGGTACAGAGTAGAACAAAAGCTATTGTGAACATGTCAAAGCAGTTAGAGATTATTCACAGGCTCGATCACAATATTTAAGCAACAAGACATGACAGACAGTGTCTTTCCAGGGGCTTATGAACACTCTAACTGTGAGGAAAAGAATGAGGCCAAAGGCTTCAACCCCAAGGAAGGTAATCCCCAGAAATGTAGTGTCTGGCATGTCTTCTTGTATTATGAGAGAAAGAACACAGGAAACTTAGGACAGGAGAAAGCCAGTAAGACTACCTTCCTATTTTTTTAAATTTAGCAGCTACAGTTTTCCTCTAGACCTGCTCATGGCATTAGGTGTTTTCCATCTCTGCGGACAGAAAATAAAATTACGTTAAAAATATTTGGCCTCAATGCAATTTTTGATACTTATAAAATTATGTGCCTTAAATACCCCACCCAGATTATCTGACTCAGTGATCTCCTGGAACTCTAAATCTTCCAGGTTGAAAGCATGCAGTATGAAAAAGTATTGTCTGCAGAACAAGTCAGATAAGAGTTTTAGCAATATACAGTCTTCTACCCTCGAATTCTCAGCTTACATCCTTCCTACGGAGGTAAGGACCAGACGCTGCTCCTACCTGATCACTGGTTTGAGGCTTGTGTGCAGTAAATGGATGCATCGTCTTGACAGAAAGATGCAGACATGGATTGACTCAGTGAAGAAGTGAGAGTCCCGGGCTGGAAAAAACCCTCATGCTGCTGCTGCCTATCCTTATGCCTAGGTAAAGTGATTTTGTGCTGCAGTACTGATAACCATCTCTTTTTTATTAGGATAAAGATCACTCATAAAAGAAAAGGAAAAAAACTCAGGAAAAAGTAGCATATACACTTCTGAGCATACCAAGGAGAGAGGAGTTTATCTGTGCTCCCAAAAAGAGCAGTACAGCAAAACAGACTCTAGCAGTAATGTGAGACAAACTGGGAGAAATGCTGACAAAAACAAATCAACCGAACAGTGAATTTTTATAGTGGGGTTTTTTTTAACAGAAAAATGGAACCCTTTTGTTGAAAGTTTTTTCTGTGAAGAACTTCTGGGATTTAATAAAAATGCACCTTTTTTCCCCCCTATAAAACCATACAAGCTTTTTATTGCTAAGATCTCCAACTTGTGTTGTACTCCGTTCACTGCAGGAGCCTCTTTGTTTTTCTCTCTTCCAGTCATCTCATTTAGGTCATCCCCAAATATCCAAAAAATACCAGCACTCAATAACTCATTCAGCAGCCCTAAAATATCAGTCTCTAGGAAACCTTATTCCTTTGCAATCCTTTAGGCTGAATTCTCTCAAAAATTGGAGGTTGACATTGTACATAACAATTCTTCACATCTCAAACTTGTGCGTTGAAGGACACATCCATAAATTCAAGTAGTGGCTGACCACTGCTTGTAGTGACTGGTTTGGACATTGCCTAAATATCCAAAAGGCAAGTAAATACCATTGTGGGAATGTAATCTGAACAATTTTAAAACTGAAACCCACCAAAAAGGGCCTTTTGCCTCAGGTTTTATCAGAGGCTGAAAATTCTGAAAAAGGTCCTACACAAAATGTAATGTAGAGTTTCATAACTGCCAAGATAGTAGTTGTGGTGAACACAAGACCTGGCCAATGTGACAATAATTCAGCAATGCTAAAAATTAATGCAATTCAGTGCTTATGGCCCCTATTTTCGCAATCCTACTTTGATTCTGCTCTTGGTGAGACCATTCAGAGCAGCCATGACTACTCAACACTTTCCTTGTGATCGAGCCTGAGGTTATTCCATCACATTTTACATCTGAGATTATTTTTCCAGCCCAGGACTTTTCCTTTCTTAATTCAGCTTTAATCAAAGAAAAATAGGTTAGGAAGAGATGATGATAGGTTACTTATTCCATACCTTGTATCCCAGGTAGGGTGCTATGCACCGGTATCTTCCCTTATATTTGACTCTGCTTTTCATAAAGATACTCAGTAGTACAGTTTCTACAGTCTCCCCAAACAATCTGTCCTTATTATCAGAAAGTTTCTCCTCACGTCTAACCTTTATCTTCATGTCATACCTCAACTCCACTACTTCTCATTCTCATTCTGCCTGCAAAGGGTAAGAGAACAAATTATTCCCTTCACTTCTGCAGAAACAGTTAAGATATTTAAAGGTACTTATTAGGTTCTCATTTAGTCTTCTTCAGGTTAAACAACTTCAATTTCTTCCAGTATTTCCTCATAGCTATTTTCTAGACCTCAACATACCTATGTCACTCCTTTCTTGATTTTCTAACATTAGTCCACACCTTTCAGTGTCCTGCACTAAGCACAGCAAAGCAATTACCTCTTCCATCTCGAGGGTGACACACCTGGCTTTGCCTCCCAGCACAACCTCAGGTTTCTGTGCAAAATCACCAGAATGTTAATAAAAATTCAGCTTGGGAACCATTACAGCCTTCAGCCTTTTCCCAGAGAAAAAATCATGCTCCTGTCCAGATGCTGTTGATTAGTCCTCTGTGTTTTCCAGTTCACCATTTGGAACGCTAATCCCTCCTTTGCAGGCTTGCAGTCACTCCTCTTTTGGTATTATCCACAAACATAAACACTTTTTTTTTCCCTGTATGGGGATCAGAATATGAAGTCCACCAGTATTTCCTTTTACCACTATCAGGAACATATTTATGCTGCACATTAACTGTCTTGACCTAAAAGAGCCCAATGACTTTTTTCTAATATCCATCTCTTTCATAAGCCATTTCTGCACTTTAATATACTGCCTTCCTGCAACACATGTTAAAATTGTACGCAGTAAGTAGCTCATAGTAGGAAATCATATTAACCGTCTGGCCTAGAAGTGACAAGTGAAGTGTGGATAAGAATGTCAGCACTCCCCACAGAAATATATTCAAACAGGCAGAAATCATTCCTTACGTAATAAAGAGCAAACAAATAAATTCAGGAAATCTCAGAAACAGTGGTGGGACATTATCACATTTAAAAAACCCTGGTAACAAGGAAAGAGAGGAGAATGTTAGATGGAAAGATATTGCTGCTTCTGTGTGCAGCAACTGTATTTTTTCTGAGTATGTAGCATATAATTTCAGAAGTAAAAAAATACAGTAAGAATCCAATATTATTTCCTATAAAACTGTATGAATTATAAGTAATGCTGGATGAGCATTAGAACAAAAAGGATATTGAAAATAGACCCTTCCTTTCACATAACTGAGCTGTCCAGAAGTTTGGAATCTTGGTTCACTGTGTGTCTTTTAAGTTCTCTATAATCACAAGAAAGAAAAGGAGTGCAATGGCTTTTTGGAAGTATTGGTCTTTATTAACAATACAGATAGATTAGAATTGCTCCCTTTGGTGGCAAAGATGATGACTCGCCTAGATTTCCCCTGATTCTGTCATGTCGCTTATCATATTTGGTTTTTTAAGTCCGTTTTCCTGGCCCACTCATCTGCAAATATTTTTCTCCTCCCCACGATTCCTCTGTGTACATACATCCTGGCTGCCCATCCCTTTCGGGGTGCCTCCATGCACCTGCCACCACAATTGAGACCCTTTGCTCATGTGTTGTTAACTTTCTTCTCAAACCAAGCTCCTGTTCAGATCTGAGGAGCCTCTGTTCTCATCTTCTGCAATATATTCTTAGTCCAGATACTGTCCACCTGCTTTCACTGCCAGTTCACCCTCAGTCAAATCCCTTCTTGAATCCTGACCACCAATGTCACCACTGTGAACTACATCCATACTGCACTGGAACAGAGAATGAGTAAGGCTGTTTGAGAGTCTTGTCCAGTTTCCTCACTATGCTCTCCTGTCTGCCTACACCCATCTGTTGTTGCCCATCTCATATAGAGATAGGAACAACCTTTCTACAGTCTATGACTACATTGCTCATTGTAAAATTGATCTCCAGTTGTGAGATCGACTAGTATCAATTAAATCACTCTGTCTTTCCATTTCCCCTTACAGGGAAGCAAGTACAATTCATTCAGAATGCGTGTGTATGTACACATGTATTTATCAACACAGATTATGTGTATATAAGCATACTTATTTCTATATGCATACACATATGTATATATGCAAACAAAGATTAATTGCATCATAGGAAAAATTGAGTGGTGTTGCAATGTACTTTTTTTGGTAACGGTAACACAAACACTTAGTTTTATTGCAGTAAACTTCTGATGTTATAGCCATGGTGGTATTGTAGCAGTTTGACCAGAGTGTATTATATACCATTATAGACCAACAAGAGAACACTGCACAAAATTGTTCCCTCCCTCACCCTGTCTACCATGCACAGAATTTTCAAATACCAGCAGCCCACTCCTGATTTATCAAGGCAATTAACTAGAGAAATGGGGCCACTTACTCTGTCTTAAAATCTCCACAAGCATAGCTTAAGAAGAAGAAAAAATTGTGCATTTCATCCTTTAAAAAAAGATGCAATACAGCTATGAAGTTCTTAATTAATGATTTAATGACTCCCACAGTTACGGCCATGCATTCCCCAAGTGGAAGCACAGAAGCACGTGGCGATCTGCAAGCAATTTCCCCCCTCTCTCCCATGAGCTTCAGACATCAGACATTTCACGAATCATATTACAGAATTAACAGTCAGGGTATATTTTGCTCAAAAATGTACTGAAAAATTCCGAAGTATATTCTCAACAGTTGAATAAACAGAAAAATACCCCGATACCTTATTTAGTTCACTTATTAGCAAATAAAACTTGAAGTTGATATAATGAGAGAAGGTAACTAATCCTGCCAGTAACACATGTATCACAGGAAAACAGCAGCTTCAGTGAATGTTTCAAAAGCCTTAAAGTCTGTAAGATGAACATGGTATTAGTACGTCTTCTTCCCTTTCAAAGTATTATTCATAGTTGCTTCCCAGATCCTTGTTTTCCCTCATTTCCTTCTAGTGCTACAAGTCTCTTGCACATGTTAACAGAAAGAGTCTTGTAACTGGATTCTCCACAAACATTAATTCTCTCCTGCTTCATCTCCTTCTGCCACCAGCCTAGATTAACATCTCAGTTTCTCCATCTGAACTGATTTTATTTCTCTCAGTAGAAACTGCAGGTGATCTATTTCAGCAGAAGACATGCTGCAATCTTGGCTCTTTGCCTTCTGCTCTTCCATAGTTGCAAGGAGAAAAGGTCTCTCCTTTTCTTTCCCCTTCATAAATGTGTTTCTGTGTTCTTTCCTCTTCTTCCAAAACTTCTCTGCTCTGGTTTCCATTTCACTTGTACCTTTCCCTCCTTCTCTCACCCTGAGCTCTGCTCTGGCTTTGCCCCTGCCTTCAACAGCACAAGGGTCTTTTTCAAGTCAGACTTTCTCATAGTTCTGTCCCTGCCTTAACAGCTGCCACAATTAGAGAGCAACAAACCCGATTATTTTCAAATTTATTTTCCTAGCTCTGGGTAGTGAGACTTTTCATATTACTGTGCATATGAGCAGCACATTTCCATAATTCATGCTACATGCTATATAACAGCAACCCAATGGACTCTCTAGTCTGAAGTGAGCAGACCTGAAAAGTGCAGTTCTTTACTAAGCATTCCTGGGTAGGACTTGCCTGGAACTAGAGCTCTCATTATGAGGGATATTCTGAAGTATCTTAAATCATTTTTATTTTTAAATTAAAAAAAAAAAAAAGCCTATAAATATATTTTCCACAAAACAGCTGCTCCTCAATTTTATTTAGCAAATATCAAAATGAAGGCAGTCACAGCCTTCTCAGCATGCCCACGGCTTCTCCTAGGATGCTAAAAGGACTTAACAAGAGAGATGGTGGTGCCCTCTGCTCCTCGGGTGAATTTGCAGAGCAGCCTGCAGCCACTCTCAGCCCATGCAGACACCCTGTGCTGGGCAGTGGGTCGTGTGTCTCACAGGCAATCTCTGCCCGACCTCCCCCTGGGGTGCTCTCATCTGCTTTTCCCTCTCCTCAGCCTAAAACTCTGCTAAACCCATAACAGATTTAATATGTATTAATTTAAGAGCTTCAGTGCATTGCCTGAAAACAATGGCTTGATGCTTGGAAAATATATTCCTTTAATTGGGCTGTGACTGTCCTTCTTAAATATTTATGTAAACTCCATTGTGTTCAAGGGCATAAGGGTTAAACCTAAATGAAGCTTCTGGCCTTGTATTTGTATGAGTTCTCTCAAATGTAATCCTTGTTGGTTTTAGGTAAATGAACTAATTCCAGTTTTAGGTAAATCAAGAATGCATTTTCTTTCTGCAGTTACACAAAGTAAAATATTATTAATTGGAAGATTATAAGATGGAACAGTAACTGGGGCACTGTAGATCTGAACATGGTTTAAATCCCTCTGCTGAGAAAGATGGAGTAGGAAATATAAATATAATGCTCAATTTTTTTAATTAAATTGAGTAAATGTCAGCTTGGGGACTGTAATCAGAGACATTACAATTGCAAATGAATACTTGTTTCATTTTTTTCCTAAGTTGTTTCCTGCACAAAATAATATTTAGGTTATAAAAGAATCATCTTTCTGAAGAGACCAAGACTTGCCTGTCCTAGATTTACCAACATATATTATCCTTTTAATGTCTTTTTCAAAACCAGACACCATCCATCTGTGTAATTTCATAGAATAATAGAGTTGTTTAGGCTGGAAAAGACCTTTAAGATCACCAAATCTATCCACTGCCCTAGCCCTGCCAAGTCCATCACTAAACTATGGCCCCAAATGTCACATCTGCACATATTTAAATACCTTCAGGGATGGTGATTGCACCACTTCCCTGGACAGTCTGTTCCAGTTCTTGATAATCCTTTTGGTGAAGAAGTTTTTTCCAATACCCAACCTAAGCCTCCCCCGGTAATACTTGAGGCTGTTTGCTCTTGTGCTATTTCTAGTTACTTGAGCCAAGATACTGACACCCCCTTAGCTGCAACCTCCTTGCAGGTAGTTGTAGGTCCCCCCTGAGCCTCCTTTCCTTCAGACTAAATACCTCCAGCTCCCTTAGCCACTTCTCATAAGACTTGTGTTCCAGACCCTTCACCAGCTCTGTTGCCCTTTTCTGGATACACTCCAGCACCTCAATGTCTTTCTTGTAAACTAAACACAAGAGCCCAAAACTGAACATAGGATTCAATGTGCAGCTTTACCAGTGCCAAGTACAGGAGACCAATCACTGTCCTGGCCCTGCTGGCCACACTATTGCTGATACAAGCCAAAATGCCACTGGCCTTCTTGGCCACCTGGGCACACTGCTGGCTCATGTTCAGCCAGGACCCCCATATATTTTTCCACTGGGCAGCTTTCCAGCCACTCCTCCTCAAGCCTGTAGCATTGCATGGTGGTGTTGTGACCGAAGTGCAAGACTCGGCACTTTGCCTTATTGAATCTCATACGATTGGCTTGTCCAGATCCCTCTGGAGAGCCTTCCTACCCTTCAGCGTATCAACACTCCCGCCCAACTTGGTGTTATCTGCAAAATGACTGAGGGTGCCCTCAATCCCCTCATCTAGATTGTTTATAAAGATATTAAACAGGACTGGCCCCAATACTGAGCCCTGGAGAGCACCACTTGTGACTGGCCAGCAACTGGACTTAACTCCATTCCACAACACTCTCTGAGCCTGGCCATCCAGCTTTTTACCCAGCAAAAAGTGCACCCATCTCAGCCATGAGCAGCCAGTCTCTCCCGGAGAATGCTGTGGGAAATAGTGGTGTCATAGCCTTTACAGAAGTCCAGGTAGACAACATCCATAGCCTTTCCCTCATCCTCTAAGCAGGTTCCCTTGTCATAGAAGGAGAATAGGTTGGTCAAGCAGGACTTGTCTTTCCTAAACCCATGCTTGCTGAGCTTTATTCTCTGGTTGTTCTGCATGTGCCACATCATGGCACTCAAGATGATCTGTTCCATGATGTTCCCTGGATCCTTCTTCCAGCCCTTCTTGTAGATGGGCATCACATTTGCTAACCTCCAGTCAACTGGGACTTCCTCAGTTAGCCGGGACTGATGGTAAAGATGGAAAATGGCTCAGTCAGCCCTTTCACCAGCTCTTTCAGTACCCTTGGGAGGATCCTACTCAGCCTCACAGCCTTGCCTGTGCCTAAGTGGTGTAGCCAGTCTCTGACAATTTCCCCATGAATTATGGGGGCTTTGTTCTGCTCCCCATCCTTGTCTTCCAGCTCAATGGGTTGGGTAACCTCAGAACAATTGGTCTTGCTACTAAGGACTGAAGAAGAAGGCATTAAGTACATCAGCTTTTTCCTCATCCTTTGTCACTATGTTTCCCCCTGTAACCAATAAAGGATGGAGAGTCTCCTTAGCCCTCCTTTTGTTGTTAATGTGCTTATAGAAATATTTTTAATTGTCTTTTATGGCAGGAGATTAAGTTCTAGCTGGACTTTGGCCTTTCCAATTTTCTCCCTGCATAACCTGACAACATCCTTGTAGTCCTTCTAAGCTGCCTGCCCTACGTTCAAAGGTAAAAAATTCTCCATTTTCTCCTGAGTTCCAGCCAAAGTTCTTTGTTCAGCCAACCCATGGTCAAAAAAAGGGTGACACCAGGATTGGCACCAGATATTATCAGGTAGCTCTTCCTGTTTCTTTCCCCATCATTCCCTGCAACTGGCAAGATAGAGAAGAATACTGTTTGTGCACCTCATCCCTTAACCAGTTCTCCCAAGGCCCTGAAGACTCTCTTGTCTGCCCTCAGACTTCTTGTTCTGACTTCATTGCTGCCACCTGAAAGATCAATAATCGATGATAATCTGAGGACCATACCAGGGTAGGAGGGTTTCTCTTCACAACTTTAACCTAAGCCCCAGGAGGCAGCAGACTTCCCTAAGAGGTGTGTCCTGTCTGCATGCTAGGCTTTCAATATCCTTCAGAAGAATTTCCTATGACAATGACCTGTCTTCATTCTTCATGGAAGCAGTTTTGATGAAGGGCATAGGCTGACTTAACCTTGGTGACACCTCCATGCTCAATGAATCATTGTCCTCTTTATTGTTCAGTTCCACTTACAGACCCTCACACCTGTTATGCCAGGGCACCTGGGGAGGTAGGGCAGTCACAGAAGAGATGTGACTGCTGCACTGTGCAGGAACTCATCACCATTGCTCCCTATCCCTTAAGTCATTGTGTTCAGGCAGGCAGAGAGAGGACAGGGAATTCTCTGTATCAAATGCCCTGTGATAGGCAGGGTGGGAAGAGAGGGTGAGATTCCAGTAGTCTGTCTGCCTGTCATTAAGCACAGCAGTTCCTGGGCACACCTCCCACAGGGAAGCTCACTGCTGCTGCCTGGTACTGGTGGTAGAGCAGGACCCACCTTGCCGTGTGGCACCTGAGTGGCCAGTGTGTCCCCGATGGAGCTCTGTCTTGGCAGATGGGCAGTTGTGGTGGATGCAGAGTTTGGACAGGCTGTGGCTTTCTGCTGAATGCATACCATTGCTCTCTTGCCAGGCTTCCAGGGCTTCAGTGCTCTTCCTGTGTGCCCTTCCTGCACAAACTGCTGCTACACCATGCCCTGAGCATTGGTGCTCCTACAGAGCTTCTTTTATAGGTGCAGACACTTGGCCATCTTTGCACCTGGACCTGTCCAGGTCCCATCAGGTGCTGTGGCACTTGACCACAGGCTCCTGGCAGCTCTCTCAGCATCTCTGAGGTTCCTCCAGTTCAGGAAACAATCATGTGCACCACACTGGATCACTCTGCTGCTGAGTGTACCAGCACTGGGGCCACGCTTGCCTTGGTGATTGAGTAATTTCCTACTTTGGTTGAATGATACAGGATAGATCTAAACTCCTTGACACAGGTAACAGCATTTTCAATTTTCCATCAGGTAAAAGGCTTGAATTTGAAAATCAGAAATTTTATTAAATAAATGTTCACTATTTTCCAACCAGCTGTTTCAACTGGGTACCATTACAACTGTTTCGGAACCCCACATAATTAAATGCTGAATTCCAAACAGCAGATGAGGCAGCTGTCTAGACGCAGGGCACAAAATTCACGTAAGTGTCAAACTTCCATAAAATCTTAAAAGTTTAAAACATTTCTGTGGTAGTGTTATGAGCTGTATGGGTTCTACTGAAAAAAATGTGGATGCAGACAGAGAAGGAAACAAAGATTTAGGACACCTCATCCATGTTAATATTACTGTGCAGAAATGGATGCAAACTCAGGACTATGGACAGGTGACTCACCCATTCATCGTGCTGAAATGTCTCTGGCAGTATAGCCACTTGCCTAATACAGAAGGCTCAGAGTACACTAAAGGGTGGACTCTCATGTGCCCTGCTATTTGACCTAGCAGCTAGCCCATCTGCACCTTGAATCTTATCATATGGCTGATGCTGAACAGACAAAACAGCACAGATTTCTTCCTAAGAAGGATCTTAATATTGCTTGCCAGAAGATAGTTGGATCTGTAGAAAGTCTGAAAATCCTCTAGCTTAGGTTGTCAGTAAAGTTGATATGAGATGCTGGGACTTGTGAATGCCCTGGATGTCAGACCCTGCTGGGATGAGCCACCTCTGACAGATCATAGATGCAGCAAGCAATCATATTTCCATCAGTATACTGAATACCAAAGCATGTTCTTACCATTTTCCCAGTGTTTGAATATTTGCAACTTTGTCAGATTCTGCAATTTTTGTTTGTTCTGACTGAAAGCCATTGTGTCTTACAAGTGCAAAGTATAAACTTGCTTTATACCAAAGGGTAGATATCAATGGCATCATAAACTGCGGGAGAAATGTGCAAAATATGGACTCAGTGAAGTCAGTACTAAACTGAATATTCAGACTAATTGTGAAAAGAATTGATGCCATGTGCTGCACCAAGAAGTCAGGTATGAGGTGGGTCCCGAATTTTGTATTAAAATCTACATGCTGTCCCGTTGTTCATGAACAATTGGTGACATCATAGGGGTGATGAGGAGTGCATCAAAGACATGGCTAAATGGTGCATTGGCCATGCTGAAATTTGTTTTGGGGGTAGGCAAGAATCCAGAGTAACAAGTTTTTCTAGCTATATCTCTACTTTGGTTATAAACTTGAGTTCGGCACCACTGATCATTGTTTCCTATATATGCTGTATTATGTATCTTTGCTATTTTTCAATTCTGAAAAAATCCTAAGAAAATGAAAATTAGAAATGAAAGGTTATCAGTAAAAAATTTTAACATTTCAATTCCAAGTATTTGCACCACTCTGATCCAATGTAGCCTTCTGTTAATGATACATCTGTCATTTTATTGACACCCCTAAACAGCTTTATTCTCTTTTCTAATTAAGAGACAAAGCTGATTATGTCAATCTATGAACCGACATCTGAGTGTTTTTGTTCTAATGTAAGAAGCAATGAATATGACTATTGTTATGCTAAAACAAAAAACTTGGGAATTTTTACTGGGAAACCCAAGATAGCATAATATATAATGGCTAAATTAGAACAGATTTTTCCTATTCATGCAGATGCACATGTGATTGTATTATATAATTAAATGAAGATACTGTGTGAAAAATTAATTCCCAGTAATAGAAAACATAAAGCAACAATGATACATAATATGCCTGACTAAAATATGTGAGGAGAAATCATCAGATCATAAAATATCTCAAACAAATAAATGACAGACTAAGCCATCAATCCCCAAGGAAAAAATAAGTTATTAAATAATCCCAAATGTTTGCATGTCAGGACATGATTTCAGCTCCATCCTGCTGCTAAATCAGAGATACCTACTCAGTGGGCTCTTCCATGCAAAGGAATACATCTGGGATTATTCTCCAGTGTGGCCCTGCCCATGAATTGGAAGTGCAGAGAATACCCACTTTGCACCACTTCCCCCAAGCTACCAGAAACACTCCTGTTTTGTGAACCAGAACTATCTGCACTGACTGCTCAACCTGGTGAACTGATAGGTATATTTAAGACAATACTGTGGATGGGATGAAATGCTTAGTATTTTAGGAAGGTCTTCGTGTTTGGATCATCACAGGTAAGACTCTGGAAAGATCTCCCACACACTTGGCATGAATTGCTGCAATCTGTCCTACCTAAAAAGGCTGGGGAGAAGACAGCAGCAGGGAAATCCCACAGAATCAGATGATCTTCAATATTTTGAGATGTTAGCAGTCTTCAGACTTGAAGATAACACAAAACAGTTTTTCCCTCAGTTGTGATTAAAGGCAACAGACAGAGGTTATGTGTCTCTTCTGGCAGCACTAGATCTTCAGGACCACTGCTGGTGCTGAGCTCCTGGCAGGAAAGCACTGAATCCTTTCCAAGGAACTCCAGTGATTTCTGTGTATGAAGTTCCTGCGGATGGTACTGGGTGTCCTCAGGACAGAGCTTTAAGTACTACAGTCTGACACAGCTCTCCTGGCATCAACTGAGCTAAATGAATTTACACCCTGAAGATTTAGTCTTCAGCTGCTGACTGTGTCAACCAGTGTTGACATACATCCAACCAACACCTACATCTTTCTTTTTTCCTTAAAAAATTTCTGTTCTAAATTAGCAGACAAAGCCAAGACACTATAAGCTATAGTATCAACAGCATTAAACTGAACTACAGCATCTGTGCTCCCTCACATGCACACCACACCTATGGTTACAAACTACCATTCTTCTACTGTTTGCTTGTCAAGGGATGATATCCTTTTGCCTCAGTACAGGCAGTGAATGGCTGAATGTCCACGACTGCCTATTTCTGCCTTCCCAGAGGTTTAGTCAGTGAGAAGGTACCTCTCCACACTTTTATTAAAACAGATCTGGAAATGTAAAATATAACCTTTGTATTGTATATGTACAGGTTAAGCATATGTCTCTGCATAATTTATGCAAGATTGGAGACATCTACTACTTACAAGACCAATGGTCTTGCTCAAAACATCTGTGATGTGCTTCAAAACATCACTTTACTTCTGTTGCACATCATGAACTACCCAGCTGACTGAAAACAAAACTTTGGGAATGCCTTTAAAAAATTATTAAAGGGAATAATAATTTTTCCTCTGCTGCAAGATCTCTTCTAATAGCCCACTCAATAATCTGTCATTACTAATCAGTTCGATAACATTCCAATTGATTATCCACTAGTAAGGTTGGGCTGTTCACTGTCTAGTGAACTAAAGGGAAGGTTTCAGAATGTATGCCCTTTGGCTTGGAAAGAATGATGATCTTCTAAGCCACAAACATTCTGCCCACACGGAATTACCAAGATTGGAATATTTACAGATGAGTTTGGAAACAAACCTCAGAAGTGACCAACAACAGCATTAAACCATTCAAATCCAAAATGCAAATATCTGGAGTTAGGATTACTGATTGCTGATATTTTTTATAAATATTATTTAGAATTTTCCTCTTAAAAAAGAAGACAGTAAAACAGTCTCATGCTTTTCTCCCAAACTGGGATATGTATTTAGTTTATAAGATAAATAAAAAAGAATTAATAAGCTAGACTCAATGGTACAAATCCAGGTAACAGCATTAATTTAAATATCGCTATTGTTAGACCAAATGATACTGGGTAGGGATAATATCTCATTAACACTAACAAAACTGACCACAGCTGTCACAGAATATGAACACCTACCAGCATGTAGGACCAACACAGCAGTCACCATCAGAGGTGATTCCCAGGGAAAAGGAACTCTATATAATCTGAAGAAATCTCAAAAAATGCCTTTGAAAATCAGATTAATAGAATCAAACCCTACCAGTGTCCCTGCCCATGGCCCAGCCACAGAATTTTTCTTGCCTGTGCTAGGATCAGTTCTGACCACAGCCAGCCACTGGACCACTGCCAGCCACAGAGAAGCAGGGGTCTCCCAGCAGAACACGCATCACAGTCGTTTCTGTGCTTTCCCTTCTCTTCTCCCACGATTCCCCCTCACCCCCTCCCACCAACTCCTCCGGCCGGGCTAGAGGACATGGCCAAAGGAAGAGAAGTGCAGCCAAGACTTTGCTATGCCCCAGCAACCCCTCTCTGCTGTTGCAGGGTCACTGGCAGCCAGAATGATTTAGAGCAGCCTTCAGGCTATTCTAACTTACAGTTAGGGACTTGACTGACTCATTGCTGCTCCAGGACTGTGGGAATATAAAGCTACCTTAAAGCCATTTCAGTCATCCCTGCTTCTGAGCTGTGCTATTTTATCCTTGCCCGTGACTAAAAAAAACCTGAGAGCAGGGGTTGTTTACACTTCTTGCAGCTGCAGCAAGGGGTGGTTTCCTTTGCCTTTCTTCTGCCTTCATTTTTTTTCCCCTTTTTTGTCTCTTTTGGCTTTATAGATAGCTCTGGTAGCATTCATAGCCCTGTGCTTCATCTGAGATGGTGATTTATGGCAGTCTCTGCTCTATTGATTGGCCTTCCAAAGCTGAGGCTCCCGTCAGCTGCGAGGCTGTGAGAAGGCATGCTGTGCTGGAGTTTGCTGTCTGCAACCAGGACAAGCAACATTCTTGTGGTTCCCATGCATGCTGTGCCCATCAAGAATCATTTTGTAATTTAGCATCTTAATTTTTAAAGAATCAAATGCTAGTGACAGGCTAAACTGAAGAGTGGGCAATTGTTTCATTTCACTGCTTATCAGCTTTGCTCATATTTTAACTCTGACAGGACTTTGGTTTAAATTTCTGCATCGATAATCTATTGTGTTAGACACAGAAGATACCAAACTGCATTTATTCTACCAATTCCTGTAGCATTCATGCACTTACATATACCTTTTACATACTCTTCCCTTTTAGATTTGTCATTTTAATTTCTCTTGATTGCATATTTTTCACACTTACCCTCTTTGTCCTTTTCTTCTGAAATACCTTTATTAAATTAAATCTTTTTATAAAAAAGTGCTTCCATTTTTTAATATCATTGCTTCTTCTTTATCACTATCTAGACTTTACATTTCATTAAGCAGACAGTTTAAATTTTAGTTTTCTCTGACTGTTCTTTCATTAGGCTGTTTTTTGTCTTAACCCTTTCATTTTATTTTTCTCTTCTGTAACTTGCTTTTACCCTGCCTAATGGACATGTGTCTCTTTTGCAATTTGCTTTTATTCTCTGTTACTCTCCTTGTGACTTCTCTTTGTTGCTCAGTGCTGACAAGTGTTCTTCCCCATCCCCTATGAGTGACAGTGACAGCATTTGAGTGGTAGCTGGCAGATTTAGGGACAGTAAGTGTCTGTCTGAAAAGATTTTATTTGGTTTTATTTTTATTTTGACTGTAAAATCAGACCTCTTGAATCCTAGAGCACCAGGGGGCATTGTTTCATTTAGAAAATAAAAATTGTCACGATAGCTATTAAATTCCCAACAAGTCCACTGCAATACCAACCAGAGTCAAAGGGGAAAAAAAATCAAAATGGAGCTATTAAGTCAAATGCAATAACCAAGGAGGGTTACAGGTCAAATGTTTTAATGCTTAAAACTGTGTATTATTCTGGAAAGCTGCTCTGTGGTGAACCACAAGTGCTGTACCCCTGACCTCCACCCCTGCATGCCTCAATGTTCAACTATAGCATAGAGGAGGAAATAAGGGATCAGGAGTTACAATGACAGCTCCTGAGCAGAAACATTAATTCAGTCAACAGTGGAAAATATTGACTGAAGTATCTAGAAGGAACAGGCAGTGACAGCCAAGGGAAATTACACGTAAATGTAAAGAAACTGCCTGAACTGCCATTAAAATGAATGGAAATGCAAAGCAGCAGGAGAAAGAGGAATGTCCCCCAGGATCAGGCCCAGTGGCCACATTTGAATGAAATAATTAATAGGTTTCGTTTCATAAGAAAGTACAGGGTAATAACAAACACAAGTGCAGCTTCACAGCTGACTAAACTCACAATAGCAACAGGCAACTCTATTACCACTACTGAAACAATCCTGCTTGCCAAAGAAAGAAGAGAAAAACAAGGCAGCAAAACTCTCTACAATTATGAGGGAAATCATCTATGTAACAACTTAACTAATGCCCAGAAGCTGAATGACTCACAGCACTAAGAAAATTAGAAAGGGTGCTCAGTAGTATTATATAATTCAGGACACGTACATTAGAATATCGTGGTCTTAACATGCCAGCAACAAATTTAAGCACTATGCAATACAGAGCTCCAAACCCTGCAGATCACAAGCAAATGCTTAATTCAAACCAGAATTAAGTCTGCAGATATTTACAGATTATGGATCTACATGTCCAAAGATAGATTTTTGTTGTTTTTCAGTTGGTTTGTTTTGGTGGTTTTTGCTTTAATTTTCATGCGATTTGATGCTTGTGTAGCTTGAAGAGTTCTTGCTCTAAGTGTGCTTATAAGGAGAAAGAAATGAAATGTAGCTATCTCTGAACTGCCTGCTGCAGGTGATGACCTCCTGATCAAACTGATGGACAGCACTGTCTGAAACATGTACTCTATTCACATTGCCAAGTCTTGCTACCGTAATGCTAGCTCAAGACATCTTGACTCAAGCCCAGGGTCAGGCCACAGACAGACCAGAAAAAAAGAAACTAAGAACAAGCTTGACGTAATTTACCTAATCCACGAATTTGGGATGGTCTACAAATAAGGGTAAAAAATTACCCTTTTTGTAGTTTGGGCCTCATTTCAACTACAACAAGAAAATCACAGGTTCCCTTGAACAATACCTGCTGAAACCCACAGGAGCTTCTGCAAGTCCAGATTTCTCCCAGGCAGAGGCAGAGCCCAGGAGATACTGTGCATGCCGCAAGGTGAAGCCAGCTGGAAGGCAGCAGAAATCAGATATCAGATTCAAAACTCATGCAGCAAAGTTCTTGCAGGGCAACTAATTCATAAATCTCTACTTCATGTTGTCTTCAGCTTCTGAGCCTCTGCTGCTTAGCATCCCAACAACAGGGCACTGCCTGGCACATCATACTCCTCTGAATGGCATATAGATACTCTATAGAAAAGAGAACCACACAGCAGACGCTTCATGGTTTGCTGTAGAGACTTCTTAAGATTAGAGAAATACATGTCTATGTATATATACATACAAATAAATAACAACCAACACATCAAACACAAAAACTTCCTTTTATCGCTCTATATTTTGTGATTTCATGGCAAGTTTTTTTTACTACTTGCAACAGATATATTGCTTCTTCATTTTTACTAATAAAGCTCATATCTACCTCTTTCATTTAAAATGAATAAACAGCAAAGCATACCTTCATATTATAAATAAAACCATACACATTATTACACACACCTATACAGAGCTAATTCAATTTCTGCCATTTTCCTTACTATCAGTTCTGTGTTTTACCTAGTTGTGCATTATCATTTTACTGTTACAACTCATATGACTTTAAATGCTCATTTTCTTGTTATATTATAAGCAACCTGTTGGAAGGCTAATTGAATACCAGATAAGTAATTTAATCTTGAGCTTCTACTGCCATCTGTAATATTAGGAAAATATTGTAGGTAAAGTATAACCATATACCCAATTGGTTAAGAGTTTACAGTCCTTCAAGAAAACATTCCTCATGACAGCTTGCAGGAACTGTGTATTATTTTCCATATCTACTATCAACAATATCTTTTATTTACTTTCTTGTACATTAGCATTTTAAGAATAAGTGTTTATGCTTATTGCTTCCTTCATTAAGGCTTGTTTTGGAAATAATATGGCTAAGTTTGAAATATAATGTTTACAATGAACAAAAATCTGTGTTCAATGAATGCTACTTGTGGAGCTAATGCATTTAAAACACTGGTTAAAGCTCAAAAGCAGGTGGACACAGCATCATTAACGCATCATCTAGATACAAATCCACCTGTGAAATTTGGGAGCATGATAAATTTTATATGCAAAAGCTATGAAAACATTTAGCGTAAGTCTTAAAATCTCTATCTGAAACATCCTTTTAGGTTATCTAGAGGTAGACTTTATGTGAGTAGAGTCGCATGTTCTAGAACTGCTCTGAAATCTCAACCTAGGCAGCTTTACAGGGCTCCAGCTATGTTACATCTGCCATTTCCTAGACTGTAATGAGAAAGAGAATGCTATTGTTCATTTCAATTTAATGTGTGGATAATACTGTCCCTAGGCACCAACTTTCTACCAAGGAGGTTAGATTGTTGTAATATCCACATAATTACTCGCATTATCAATTTTCTTACTTTTTAAACATTTATTTTTGGTTAGAGAAGATTATTGCACTGCTTCTAAAAATGTCTTTACAATTAATTATCTTTCACTGCAGCATATTAATCATATAAAAGTTTCTCAAATTGCTTGGATTATCTGATTTTTAATTACAGGTGGCATAAACAGTTATGAGCCTCATTGTTTGTGCAAGAAATGTGGCAAAATACTTATAGCCCCTGTAACCAGCTTTTTTGTACCACACTCTGTCCACCTTTTTGTTTACATAAAATATTCCAGTCTGCCTTGGAAAGGCTCTTCAGCCTTCAATATCTATGGAAAGTTTCATCACAGAAAACAAACATCAGCCATCAGTTCAAATCTGCCTTGCAGCCAGTGAGTCAGGGTTGTCTTCCTAGGGGCTTTAAACCAGTTGTGATCCCAGACAACACAGAGCAATGCCAGCATCTCATTTTAAAGACATAACCAACACATTAAAGGCCCATGATTCTTACTTAGAAGCACTTCTTGACGCAAAAATGGAGCTGATAATCTGACTGACATGCCTGTTTTCTAACCACCAGAACATCCGCAGTCCACCAGAGACATGGTGGTTATGCTGGCTCTGTCCACAATACGCCTGCAACACTCTGCACTTAGCTAGTGGGTCCCCTCTCTACTCTTTGAGGGCACAGCAGGCATGTTCCCAACCAGCCCCCTGGGCAGAGCTCCCTGAGATAAGTTCCTGGAGAGGGAAGAAGGTAAGAGAAAGGGAGTAAAGAGAACAGGATCAAGTATGAAACAAAGGGGAACATGAAGCTGAAAAAGAAATGAATAGATGTGGAAGTCACCGAAAGACCTAAGGAGACAGAAAACAAGAGAAATAAAAATGTTGAACTCCAGGGAACAAGGTGGTAGTATCTTAACCAAGTTGGTCCAGAGCTCATAGTTTCTAAAGGGCTATCCTTTAACTAGAGCTTGTCAGGGTGTGTGTGGAAACTGTCCTGTAAAAACTAAAAGTTCAAAATATTAACCATGCAGTGAAATTCATCGATGTAAAGACTAAAATTATAAAAATACTGCTAATAGGCCAGAAAACCCCATGGTCTCTAATTCACAGAAACTGCAAGAGGCAAAAGGCATGTGGCTGTGCATGTGTGTGCTCACTGCATTGCTCACAATGTAATTTTTCACATAAACTCATTCCTATCTAGTTTTTTACTTCATCAGTTTGAGTTTTGACTGAAGTTTTAACCATATCCAAACCTTATGCAAGGAATAGGATTTACCTGATTCTTTCCTTTCTTTCAGGTTTTTGTATTCCTGGTGAGCTCCTGTGCAACTATTTACTTGTTCATCTTAAAACTTAAAACTAAGCAATTGTGGATATATAAAGACTCTTACTGCTAATTAATATCTTTCAG
>NW_008649902.1:68225-82498 GCF_000695815.1 Acanthisitta chloris | reverse complement strand
CCTGCTGCTCAAACCTGTACCACCTCCAAGAATGACTCTCCACAACACACCTCAAAGGGTACAGGAGAGTTTCTGCTATGCAAATATGCTTTAGTTTTCTCAGAAAGTGCGTATGTCTTTCTGATGTTAGCATTAATAATAGGATGAACCTTCTGATTCTTGCAGGTAATACCATCTGCAGTTATTCTACTAAAGGCTTATGAGGCAAAATTCCCACTGAATAGCCTTTGCTTTCTTACGTCATCTCCTTCAGCAAAGATATTTCCTGAATCAAATACTGTCCGTAAGTGAATGAAAGTGCCTAAGATTTGTTTTCACTAATTCAGCTGATCAACAAGGAGATTTTATTACAGCACACTAAGAGAATAGATAAAATTTTGCTACAAAGGAAAGGAGAGCTAAAGGCGGAAAAATGATGGGGATACAGTTAAGAGCAGCAAGGCACATGGAAAAGAGTATGGCTCATACTTTCTGCTGAACTTGAAAGATTACACAGAAAGAGAAACTGCACACAAAGCATCATGACACCAAGTAAGAGATAGGAGAACTGAGATGTAGTATTGTGCAATCGACCTATTTCACAACATTGCTCTAATAAAAAGCAAGATCCTGGGCTGAATTACTCTGAAGTAATCTATCCTAAACCGTTCATACACTATTAAATGTGCTAGCTGGAATTTA
Organism: Acanthisitta chloris; assembly: GCF_000695815.1. Classification (NCBI taxonomy): domain Eukaryota; kingdom Metazoa; phylum Chordata; class Aves; order Passeriformes; family Acanthisittidae; genus Acanthisitta; species Acanthisitta chloris. The sequence continues at coordinate 81,817 of NW_008649902.1, read as the reverse complement.
AATTCAAAGCCTACATCTCTTTCACAGTTACTATGGAAGCGCCTACCCTCTGTATATTTCAGATCTTCAGTCTTAGACTTGCCCTTCTTTGCATATTAGATTATAACAAAATGTTGTCACTTCTTCCCAAAAATATCTCTGAAGATTGACCTTTCCCTTCCCTTCTTTCATACAGCTAGAAATCTCATCAAGTGGCCATGTCATCTTGCCCCTCAAAGCCACTGGACATGGTTTAGTCAGCATTAAGTTCTACCTTTGTCATTCTGAGCACCTCTGATGTGGGGTGTTCTGGTGGGGAAGGAGGCTGTACCTGCCCTTTGGCTTTCTTCTCTTGGGGGGTACAAACTTACCTTCTCCACTAAGACTCTTCATGACTTTCCTGCATTCTTAGAGAAAACAGAGTTTTCAACTAAAGCTCCAATCTGCCAGCAGTACCACCCCTCACTGCTCAGGTGTCCCTTTCTTATTACACCACCAGCAGCTAAGAGGAGACTGTTCCATGTACCCAATGCCCAGGAGGGCTGCACCTGAGAAAACAGCGGGGATGTAGCCGCCTCACTTGGACCACTTGATATATGCATTCCTGTATCATCTTATAAAGCTAGCCAGGGCTCAACTAAGACGTGCCTGCTCCTAATTTCTGCATACGGTTATTTTCTCACACTCGGATGATGATGGTCAAAAGTTTTAGCTACCTATTGGCTGTCAATAGCTAAGGCGAAATGACTTTATGGCTCATTTCTGACTAACAGATGGATATATATCCATAAAACCACCATTACAGAACTGAGGTGACTACTCATTGCAGATGTACAGGACTAAGGCCTTTACATGCACATTTAATTAGGTTCTCATGCAGAGACCTCCCTCTGCTAATGATTAGTAGGTCTGAATAACTGATATTCTGTAGCAATTCCATGAAGTAACAGAGGACTCTAGGGCTATCTGCATCATTTGCCACAAACTCTGGAGGTGCATAAACAAAAATGAATTCCACATACACATAATTTTATGCCTTCATATTGCAATTGCGTCTGTCCTTGGATTACACATGAAACGAAGTGTCTTTGCTGAGGATAGGACCACAAGACTCCAAAAGACATGTCACCTAAGATCCTTTCCATTATGGTACAAACTAGACTTCAGTAATGTTTGTAAACATGATCATTCTAGCATTGTCAAAAACTGCCAAATGTTTGGGTTATTTTTAAAGCAAAAGACCAGGGTAAGGAGAGCTCACTTATTCTTGTCTAGAAGAAAACAAGAAGTTCCATGTTGTTTGGAAATGGTGGATCTACAAGTTAACTGAAAGTTAGTAAAGGAAACAGGGAAGCAATGACATTTCTATTTTCACCACTATTTTTTATAAGAGAAATATCTAAACACAGAAGAGCATACATAAACCTTTACAAAATAGGTAACTCCTTGTAGGAGTACACACGACAGACATAATAGAGGGAGTTAGATAACACGATACTCAAAATAGAGCAGAGCTAAATATGCCGGCTCTGCTCACTTTCCAAACTTTTTTTTTTTAAATGCTGACCAAGCTCAGCTGGGCAAGACCTGCTTAGTGTAGTCATTTTCACATTCCCACTGAACATATCAGCTCTGACAATATTTTTTTTAATCTCAAGAGCGGAGAGTAATACATAATTCCCTCTAATTCAGCCAAGGATAAAAAATTAAGAAACTAAAAGTGCAGATGCAGTATTATATGAAATTGCACCAAATTTTACAATGCTCTGATGTTCCTGATATTTTTATCTTAACACATCAAGGGTGATAGAAGCTTCTTTTTGCTGTCAAAGTGATCAAAGAGAGGTTGAGAAAGAATCTATAAACAGATGCTGCCCAGTGACAAACCTTAAAGAACAAGACTGTGGGGCCAGATGTTTGAGTGACCTTCGGACTACAGAACATGTTGGCATGGTGTTGATTTAGATAGCTGTTGGCAGGGGCTTTCGATCCAGCAGCTGAAAAAAAAAATCTAAATTATGGAAATATTTTTTCTCATCTTTCCCCTAACTACGAAAACTGAAACTACTGGTCAGTGGGGCTGATGGCTGTCAAAGAAGTTGAATTCACCACACAACCCTGCCAGTAGGTATCACATCAAAAAGGAGTTAGCTGAATGAACAAGAACATCTTCAGGCTGTGCCATTTTGCATCCCCCTCAACTTTCAACAGCTGTTTCTTGAGTGAATACAGATGCAGAATAATTATACAAAATGTTTTACATTTTCAATATAATACATAATGTAAATATGTAATATGTGATTACCTATGGGTGATATAGCATGAACTACCATCAAGAAAAGATTCTGGAATAGGAAATAGAATAATTAATAATGGTGATTTTCCTAAATTATGTTCTTCATACATGCTATATGTGTGGAATCAAGATGGCATTACAAGAAAAACCAAAACACAACAAACAACAACCACAAACCCATAGATAATTGATTACATATGTATTGTTTATGCCAAATGCTAGAAGACCCACAAAATTATTATTACACAAAACTTTAATTGTGCTGCACTCTTCTGGATCTGTCTCAGTAAGCCCTTTCATTTTTAAATCAGATCAGAGAAATTAGTCATGTATTAGGAAATACACAAACAAAATAGAAGGTTATCAATCTAAAATTCCAGCAGATACTCAAATCTGAGCTACTAAATGCTACTAGAATAAATGGAGAAAGCAGAAAAAGTCTTGCTTTGTAGCATTAAATGTGATTGAAGACTGTACAGTTCTTCTTACGCTTTTAGACGTTTTGTCACTTTACCTGGAGAAATATACACTGCTTATTCTGAATTGCTGCTGATGTCCAGCACTTGTCAAAACCGCTATCTGTCAAGCACTTCACAAAGTGTTGCAAAATGACAGATCAGGATGTCTGAATAGATGGAGCCCCAGGAAAAACAGAACAGATAGAAAATTCATGACTCTAAACTACATCAAAGCGACTTCTGTCAACATCATGTCAAAAGAAGGAAAAAAAGAACTGTTCATTTTAGAGGGTTTTTTTCATTATATAAACACTTTTTTCACGTATGAGCTAAGTGTAAGGAAAAATTAACTTGGTGTACAGTATGATCATTTGAATGTGCCAAAAATACTCTTTAAATAATCCAGGAATAAGGAAACTTCTAACAGTAGATACTGTCTGGCAGTTAAAACCAATGACATCCAAAAGAAATGCATGAAGAATCTATCAGCTTAAAATAGGACAAACCATCTGGCTACAAAGAAATAAAAGTATTCTGCTGTGCGTGTTTGTTGGGTTCACAGAATCCTACAACTGGATTAATTTTGTATTTCCTCTCCAATCAGTTTTGATCATCTCTACTTAGTCTGTCGATTGCACAACCCTAATTCAATGTTATATTGCAAGCAGCAGATTTAGCAATATCAAGACAATACTTTAATTTTAAAAAAGAAGCACCACCAGCATAATCGGACCTTCCATTACAGATAAATCTTTTAAATAGTTCCTCAAAGGTTCCAGAAAATAAGCAGGTTATGATACATGACTATATATATTCAAAGGATACAGAATCACATTTTGAGAAAAAATTGCACACTCTGAACACTATGACTACTGCAGATGTAGAAATGCTTTGTCTCACATACTTTTCACCATAGGCACTTGCCATAAGTACTAAATTCAAAGAAGTTTACTAACACCGTATCGACCTCTAGAAATAAAGAGGTTAAACGACCCTGTACAATGGGTTCAGTGGCTTTAAAAGCATTGGGAAATATGAAGCATGCACATGCATGAACTTAGGAAAATGGCACTTCATGCATAGTCAAGTAAGCATTAGCAAAGTGCGGCATTTGCAGCAGGTCTGGAACTCTGCATTTTCCGCATTTACTGTCTCTGGTGTCATCTCTGCTTGTCAGTCTGTGGTTTGTGGAAATGTATGGAATGGGTTGGGTTGGAAGAGGCCTTTCAAAGACTGGTCCAACCCCCAGCCTTGGGTGGGGACATACCTCTTCCACCCACCTTGGTGAAAGGCCTATAAAGCTGCTGCCAGCTCTGACACAAGCAATAGCTGATCCAGAAACTGGCACTTGCTCAGTGGCACAAACAGGCTTCAATTTTCCTTGGAGAAGCTGCCCATTAACTGTTGACCAGCAAAGTTTTGCTAGCTTCAAAAAATTTGCAATATATAAATGAGCAGGAAAAGGCATAGCACCTCCTGGTTCAGAAAGGTGCTTTAGGACACCCTGTTGAACGTGTACACAGGGCTGGGGATTGTGATCTATTAATACTGGAGTACGGTGGAAGGCGCGTCTGTTTCTTACTGTACGCAGAACTCAATATATCTTGCTTCCTACTTACAAAAAGATGTTTATTACCTGTAACTGTACAGAGGTGTGTGCTTCACAGCAGCAGTGATTGGTAATAAGCCTCCTCTTCTCATTTACATTGATAGCAAGCATTAGTGAAGATATATGCATTTCATTTCATGGTTCAGAAAGAACAAAGTATATGTATATGTGATAGCAGTGGGTGGTTAATGAAATGGTCTGACAAACATAAGCTAATACATAATCATACCAGAATGTGGACTGGAACACCTGTTCCTGCTTCACAGGCTTACAATTCTTAAAGAAAAGTTACTATTCTCAAGAACTGAAATCACTACTATTTAGACATCAATATGCTCTGAGGAAATTTTAGTCATTTTTTGCAAACAGTAAAGGGGGGGATTTTAATGATATCAAATCTCTTTTGCTTGTGTCCTAAGAGTAATGAAAACTTCACACATGCATGAAGCTCCAGTAATTATTTTAAACTGCCTTCTGTTGTCCCCCTGAGGAACACGGTGGTATTTGTTTGATGCAGTTTAATTAGTGTCAGGGTAATTAATGCTATGCTATCTACATGAGATCAAACCCCTTTCTTTGTAACACTCTGGTAACTAAGAACCAAGAAAAGGAAGTGGTTTGAAAATGTGGAAGCTTGGTAGGCTAGATTCAGAAACAAACCGAATTGCTCAAATCTGCATTTACGCACCCAAAATATTAAACACATCCAGCCAAGTCAGAACCTACAAGTGTGAGATTGGGATCATACTGCATTAGAACAGCACTGTGAGACGGGAGACCCACTGCCTCCCATGTAAGTGAAATGCTTTTTCTATGGATGTAATCAAATTAAGTGAAACATTCATGGATACCATGCACCTTGTAAGGAGTTTAAATCCTTTAATAATGAAATTATATACTTTTGCACAACCAGATCACCATAGTTATTTATAAGCAGCATGTGGTGCTACCATGTGCTGATATATTTTTCTAAATAAAAGCATCATTTGAGTTTAATGAATGAATGTGATTCTGCTTTAATGCCTGAATAAAATTTGCATTTAATTGAATATTCAGTCTCCACTTCAAAATAGTGCCCTCTACAAAAAGGACCAAGGAGGTACCAGAGTGCAGAAGTTGGGAACATACAGAAATTCCAGACACACACACTGCACATACTGTATCAATCCTTTTTAACTGTTTCTTTGGTAATAAGGCACTGCAGTATAAATCTCACAACACACAAACTCAGGCTGATTATAGGCTTAAGGAAATAGCTCCAGTTATCTTGACTGGATAAATTATTATATCCTAGAGGTTATTCGATTTTTTCTATAAAAGCTTCGGCAGTGGGAAGGAAGAAGGAAGGAAGGAAGGAAGGAAAAAGAGAAATAGAGAAACCTGATTTTTCTCTTTGCAACCAAAGAAATTTTGGTCTTGCTATAATGCCTTTGACCCTATTACTTTGAAGAACAGAAAAGAAATTAATTTTAGAGGCACACACATAGCCTGGAAAACATATTTTATGCAGCAATAGAGAGTTTCTGTGAAGCTTCTTGCAGAATAGGAAACCCTGATTTGAAGGCAAACAAAGTGGCTTGGTCTACCACATGCATGTCCTGAGCGTGCAAACAACAAGAGCCCTGTTCAGAACTGGCAAATATTCTGCCAAAAAGCACAAGCAGTAGCCCTACAGCAGTCTGCAGATTGTGTCGGTATCCCATTACCCTTAAATTCATGCTTATCTTTATCACAAGAGATTTCACCCGCTTATGGTGGTGGCACAGCAGGGTCTGAGGGTCTCTGAAAAATGCCGGGTTTGAGGTCATCCATGACCGAACACTCCCATGGATCAGCTGACCAGCAAATTATGCTCCTTCCTCTTTCCAGTCCTGCTTCCTGCAACTTGGTTGTTTATCAATTAAAGCGATAAATACAAATGACTTTAATAAGGCAGGCGACGTAGTAAAGCAACCTGCCGAAAGCTTGCCATAAGAACCGCCCGCAAAGTTCAACAACTGTGAAAGAACTATTAAAAAGGACACACAAACAAGTGACCTTGACTGACAAGCGCACTTCATCCCAGCAATAAACAGCGGCGGGGCTGATAAGTGTTCATTGGCGCAGAGAGTAATTACCTATCTGTCAGCGTTGCTGGTGTGTGCGAAATAGTATAAATGAAACATACATAATGTACAGCAATAATATCGGGCATGCAGAACCTAATGCATTATCATCATTCTCAGGGCTCAGGTTTATGTGGCTGCCACCACTGAGTAAATGCCTTCTAGCCATGATAATTTCATTCTAATCTCTGTTCCATATTATAATTTTCATAGCTAAAAGATACTGAGGAGCAATACGTTTCAATCAAGGGCTAAATAGAACACAACCTGTAACTGGGTATTTTATACACCTATATATATTTTTTTCTTTCAAAAAAAAATTTAGTCAATTTATGAATAGACTGAAATAAGCTGTAAATTTATGGATGACAAACTCTGTCTGTAGCAATGTCACAATGTCTGGAGACAGGCTTTACATATCTTCTACAAGGGATGCCAGCTTTGTCTATCATATCTCACAAAAGAATTCAACCCTCGGGAAGAGTAAAGGCTTCTGTACCCCTTCCTAGAACATTATCAAACAAGGTTAACTTTTAAATGAACAGAAGAAGGGTCCTGTTGAGTTAAAAATAATAATAACAAAAAAGCTTTTAAACAATGAATGTAATTATTTTAAATGCTGTTTAAAATTTTATTACACAACCTCCACAGCTAGACTACCACTGCAGTGAGCAAATCTGCCTTCTTCCTCACCCATATCTATCTTACAACAAAGCCTTTGTATATTTTGAAATAATTTTGGGGATCCTCATGAAGAGAGAGTGATTTAAAGGTATGCTCAGCCTCCCCTTTCCATCTCACCAGGAAAAGGGAGAGAAAAGTGCTCGCAGCTTTATGAAAATTCATTTGACTGGATGTTAGTATCAGGGGAAAAGTGCAGTAAAATGTGCACTGGAGCCTGTGTGGCACCAACTGGAGTCCGAGTGGCACTAGCAGCCCCAGCCCAACAAACTGTTGCACTGCCAGCATCACTCCCGCCCCAAAGCTGGACAGTTGGGCAGACCTAACACATTTGCACTCAAGGAGCCTCAAAATGGGGCTTCAGCTGAGCATTTGTACCCAACTGCACCCCAGGGGGCAAAAAGGTACTCCTGGGAGCACTTTAGGATGAGGATGACTCCCCGGGGCATGGACAGTGTGCTGGGAGCAACCCTGTGCTGGCTAGATGAGGAGGAGGGAGGGAAATGGGTGGACAGCCCAAGCCAGGGGCAGGCCACCCTGCCCCAGGGCCCCACCACGGCTCTCATCCCAGCAGGCTCTCACCCCACCTCTGCAGGGGTTTCCATGCACCTATATTTGCCTTGGCCATCCCCCACATGTGCCAGTTCTCATCACACTAACACCCATCCTTACTAGATAAGCTATGCACGTCTGGGAAGATAGGCAAATGTGAAAGCTCAGTGATTACAACAAGCAGGGGTGGGGGTTTATGCAAACCTTCATTTCAATTTCCATCAGCAGCCTGTCTCATAATTTGCTTTCTTGACCTTCCAACTTCAAGAAACTCAACTCTCTTTCAAGGCTCACCTAGAACTAGCCCTGGTTTGCCCAGATCTCCTGGCAGTGTCTGTAGTGGCAGGCAGTGCCTCCACCAGCCTCGTTCGGAAATCAGCCCATCTTCACCAACAGATTTCACGAGCAACCTCTTCGACAAACCCAAACAAAGCTTCCAGTGATATGGAAACCTGAAAGCCAGCATGTTTCACCCGGCTGGGAGTTTCACTAGAAAAATTTCACACAGTTCTAAATATAACTCAACAGTAATATTTATTTCATTTAAATGTCTCAGAACATTGCATTTGACAGAAGACAACAGACTGGAAAATTGCTTATACAAAATGCAAGAGGTAGTTGCAGTATTTTCTGGCATGCGGCATTGCTCTGCACTTGTTGACACCTGCGTGGCTGTAGCCACCACTGACCCTGTCCCATCACCCTCTCACTCTCTGCTTTCTGATATAAGTCATTTAGACCGTCATATTTCAAGTAACAATCCAGGACCCAGGGAAACGGCAGACATGGGGCAGCATTTGGGCTGCTGAAAGCTGTATTTTTACCATATGCCAATGGCTGAAATTTAGGAGGGTGAAACTTTCTACTGAAGTAAGTGTTAGAGCCAAGGATGGACATATCAGACATGTATCATGAACTCAGCCCATAAACATAATGCTGGCGATCTGCCTTATAAATTTAACAGCATGCCGCCAATACAGAAATATTACACATTTCTTGTGAAGTCAAAAACAGAACAAAAATGTCTAAGGCAGGTTTCTGTGTCCACCTTACAGGATTAAAAGCATACCTATTACCACTATTCCTGGATTTATGTTCAGGATGAAGTTTAGATGAACAAGAATTTAGAAACAAAGGGTTTTTTTCTGTCTGTTTTCAACAAAATGAAACAGTCTTTCAGAGAGGGGAGAAAATAATAATGTGGAGGACTTTTTCTCTGAGAAATGAGGTGAAAATGAATATATCTTTTAGCCCAGATCAGCATGCCGAGTGAGCAAAACAAACCCAGAGCTATTCTGTCCCACTTGCATCAGTTTGCTAAGCCAAACTGGCATCCTAACTGGAACACAACCCCCCTCTTTGCAATGCTTGCTGGCATCCAGACGGTATACAAAATTTAGTGCCTTGCTCCCAAGTACCAGTTGAAGGTTCAATAAAAAGGAAATACAGCACGGTTAAAGGCAGCCAGAGGCAGAGTCCCCAGGAGGCACCACCCCAGCAGAGCCCTCTTCTTTGCAGACTGTGCATCAACCCCATGAGCAGCCAAATCACTCAGAAAACAAAACCGTCAGTCAGAAAGCAAAACCATCCGGGGCCCAATACATCCTGTCCTAGGTCGCTGGGGTCTCTCCCCTCAACTGTCCTTCACTTCTCCTTTGTTTCTTACTCAGTCCCTCCAGATAGGGCACTGTTCAAACGTGATGTGCATACCCCTGTAATAGCTGGTGCCAAAAGGATAAAAGGCTTATTTAGCTTTCAGCTAAAGTTGTTAATCCCCTAACAAGCCGAAAGAGCATGTGCCGTGGTCTCGGAGGCCAGGGTTGGATGGGTGATCATCACCTACACAGGAAGTTGTTGCTACAATGGCAAGCAGCATGGATCCTTTGGGCCCTCTGAGAATACAAGGGAAACAAACTCAAGGAATGACACTTTAAATCTCAGGCTCAAGGCTTGTTGTTTTATCGAGCATAAAGTTAGGAAGTATCAGAATTCAAGCCTCCCAGTGTTACTGTATCCCTTTCCATTTCTTATGACCCAGCCATCAGCTGCAGGTTTCTGTATGTTCTCTTCTTCCACAGCCTCAGTGTATCATGAGGATAGTTGTCAGGGAGCAAATTAAGACCATTCAGTAAAAGAGGCTGTTTTCAGCAAGCCTTCTGCCTCTAAAATGGCTCTCAGGGTCAGAGATTTTCCAGCAAGAGAGAGATAAATTGTGTTAGGGAACTGGAAAGAAGCACTGGTGTGGCCAACGGAAATGAATGGCAACAATCCTGTGCCTTATGCTCTCCCAAAGTTCTTATGTCACGTGTAGCAAGGCTATTAAATTAACATTTTGACAGACATCTTAACTATATGTGTGGTACTTGGAGCCTGAACTTAAGCAGGCTGGAGGCACTTACAGCTGGCATAGGTATAAAAGAGTTTGGAGATGCAGCAGTCCAGCAGTAAAAAAACATGGCTTGCAGCACAGGCAGAAGGCTACGAATCAGTTAGGAGGTGTTACACTATCATCTTTGCTCCACCAGTGGTTCACCACATAGAAGCGAGCTGCCTGAAACTATCTCAGTTTCCCCATCTGTAAAACAGGACTAATAACAATCTTACATCTCCCAAAGGAATCATAAGGATTAATTAAATTCACATTTAATGGTCTCTAAAATACTCTACTGAAAAGTATGAAGAAACCCTCAGCTAAGTCTGGGTCGGTTTTCAGTTGCTAATGCAGTGAGGCATGTTTTCAAGAAGTTCTTAAATCATTCTCACCTCCTCTATTACAAACCAACCAGTTACCTGAAAATAAGAAATCAGATGGGAATCACGTGGCAATAAAAAGCTCATTATTGCTTATCACATTGGATCTAACCTTCAGGACTACCTGTCTTGAATTGAAGATAGTCAGGAGGGCTTTGGGAAGCTCACAGTGCCCTTAAGACCTGTTAGTCCTGCTGAGCCCTGCAGGTCTTCAAATGTGACATGAAAGGGAAGGCACCACCCATGAGCTGATAGGGTATTTTAGAGATGGCGGCTTGAATGTCCAGACAGGCAAAGCTGTGAAAGTACTCTGCCCTGTATGCTTATTGGAAAGGGATGCCAAGAGTTAGGATATTCTGCTTCTTTATATTTAAAACAGAATATTCAAACTGTGGGTTTGTTTTTTGTTTTGGTTTGTTTTTTTTCCCCTGGTAAAAATAAATATTCTTAGCTGTCCCATTCCTCAAGCCCAGCATGTGCAAAAACAAGGAAATGCAATGGAGAAGGATTCTGCTATCCTTTCATATTTCTTTTTGCAAATTCACACTCTTCCGGCCCAAGCAGAATATACAACTTATTGTTAAAGTAATGCAGTGCATTAGTAGCTTCCCCCAAGACTAATGATGTCAGAAGTATACTACTGTTTTTATGTAATTATTAATAAATTATCCAATTGTTAGTATTGCAGAAGCGAACAAAATTCCAATTAAAATTTGGAATCCCTTGTAGTAGGTGCCTTCATACCTGACTCTCACATCCTTTTGTGTTACTGTCAAGCAGTGAATTTCCCCCAGTATAAATTTTCCTCTTGGAAACCACTAGCATCCTCCCTCCTAAAAAGCCTTGTCAGAGAGTGGACTAAGGCAAATTACACTGAAGCCAAGAATATGCCTATTCTGGCTATATACTTATTTAAAGTCAAGGACATTTTAAAGAGCAGCTCCGAGCTACTGTAGAGATGCCAGCCTATGATATTTTGTGAAGTATGTCTATGAAGTAAATAAAAAAAACCAAAACAAAAACACAGCACATAAATAATCATTAATCAGAGACATTACCCGTTATAATAACCCTGAAAACTGCTGTATAGCCTAGCTCTTATTCTGAAAATAAAATATAATACACTACAATTAAAATGCTCAAATATGCATTATCCACCCCTGGAGATGAATTATTTAAGAAATTACAGATTTCACTGGGTGCTTCATACTGTAACAGGAATAGCTCCTTCTCCTTGAAGTAAACAGTATTACTCCAGTGAGCAAGAGTGGCACATTTGGGCCATATATATACATCTAGGCTTTTATTAACAAATATCTATGCTTCTCTAATTCTCTAAAAGGTCATTTTCTTGTCCATAAAGGCTGTCTTATACAGCTTCCAGAATTTTAAGAATTCCTGACTGACTAGTGAGATATTATTTTTCTTCCAGGAGAGAAAGATTAATAAAATATTGCCTCAGCAATGAGAGATTATAATACATTTCCAAAATAAAATAAATACATAAAATAATATTTATTTCATGCAGTTACAGATACCTACAGAAAGTTGTATCTCATCTTGTCTAGGATATAGGTATTTTGTCACCTATACCATACACCACATCATAATCGCAACAATGAAAAATACCAGAGCTTTTCTCCCAATTTTTATATAACATTATTCAGATCTTTGTAAATTTCTGATAGGAATTGTGATGGCACAACCAAACATATCTGCAAAATGTCTGCGGTATGGAGCGTGAGAAAAACATAAACATGGAGCTGTTTCACTTTTATGAATTTATCACTTGGTATCATTTGAATGTATGCTTTATGGTTGGATCTTTGAAAAAGGCCTCACATGATCTCTCATTTCACCTCCACAGCTTAACAGTGTTAAATTCAAATCTGCACCCATAGTATGTGGAGAAGTAGGGTTATCTTATCAATATAGCTGGCAGTGCTTCTGAGCATATGTTGTACTGAACATCTAAATGACATTAGCTACATCCAAGTCTAGCTATTATGTTAAAAGGAAAGATTAAGGGTTTAAGGTTTTTAAAAACAGACAATTCCCTCTCCTGATACTTTTATAATAAAAAAAAGGCTATAAGTACACACATACATACATTGACTCTTCATATTTTAATAGGAGAATAAAAAGCTTCCATATTCCTGTGAGAATGCTCATATAAAACAGTGGCATTAATTTCAATAGATGTGGTTTGAAATAGTTTAATTCAATCAGTACAAAGCTATTCTTATAAATATTCTAATTAATGTTGAAAATATATCAGTTTTGTAAATTTACAAAGCAATAATCCCACACGCTGACATTTAATATCATGTAAACACTTTCCAGCTGAAGAGAGGCACACACAAGAAACCATGGCCATGCCCTAGTAAGGACACAGTTTAAATCACTCACTTTTTATCAGCCTGCAGCTTGGCTTGAGTTTGAATCCAGTGGCTGGAGGTGAAAGATCTCTGTACTAATTTACTACATCACTGAAATGCCTCCTAGTCCCCCTTCTGTGACTCCAAATTAATTTGAATCTGTCTTTGCATTTTTTTCTCTTGTATCCTATCATATTCAACAACAGCTTTTACTAACACTGAAGATCTCTGTTGTTTCTCTGTAAGCAAAAAGAATCTGAATGGATGTCAACATCAGCTGTATTCCTGGGATAAGAACAAATTTCATCCTCTATATCCAAATCTACTGTGGTACAGCAATTCACATCTGCAGTCATGCAGGCTACCAGGAGCACCTTGCTTTCAAGTCTTTATATATAGTTTGCATTTACTCCCTGTTTTCAAAACCTTTGAGAGACTTGCACAGCATTCATAGAAGACAGCCTCTTCTCCTTTAAATGTCAACCACTCCTGACAGCTCTGCCCCTCAGGAATTCTCAATCCTGAAGGATGAATCCTGTGCTCTCAGAACTGGGCTCCTTCAGTAACCAGTTTCCTCCAAAACAAGCCTAACATAGAACCTGTGAGCATTCACACCAAAGGGAAAAAATAAAGTGCAGCCTACTCTTTTTTAGGGATAACTAGCATGGCAATTTTTCCTTAATATGCAAACTATCTTATATGCAAACTCTCTCTATATATACATATACAATAAACATATCTATCAATCTATCATATATATACAATGAGTTTTAATCCCATAGC
>NW_008649902.1:62530-68196 GCF_000695815.1 Acanthisitta chloris | reverse complement strand
TTATGATGATTTCTGATGACAACTTGCCTTGTGCTCAGTTCCAATAAATCATTATATCAGTCCAAGAAGTTCCTTACCTTGTAATCAGAAGCAGCAGAAGAAACATCCTGCAGCATGCCATGGATTTGCTACAAACATGTCATCTGGTCTACCTTCAATACACCTTCTTCCCTAAACCTTCACCCGTGGTTTGTTTTGATACCAGATTGCATTTCATCATTGTGTGAGAAGATGACTGAATTCCCTTGGGGATATCCTGGCCATGTTAAAATCAAAAGAACACCTTCAAAAAGCATGCAAGCTCTTGGGTTCCTGGCCATCTAGAGGACAAATGGCACTTGAAACAGCATATGAGATGATACTGCATAAAGGTCAGAGACACCTAAGATGGTATTCTGGATTTTCAGTTTAATCCACCCCAGTCATTCTGAGCAGGCAACCCTCCACACTCCTGGAAAAGGGCAATTTCAGTCCAGAGGGTTTTTCCTAAACAGGAGGAGCTGGAGAGAAACTGGGACACACAGACTAACTCCCAGATTTGGGATTAATCCTCCTCTACAAGGGGAGAAGGCAAGCGATTCCTCATTGACTGGGCCATCCAGTTCATTAGCAGACATGAAAAGAGTGATATTTGTAAATTAAGGCAGGATGAGCTAGGTCACCAGGGATGCTCCCTGGATTCACACTACTTGATGTCAAAGGAGCTCTCCTAATTTTCAGCAACAGAGGCCCCAGCCTATTTATCTAAAAGCTTTTTGCATTTTGCATGCACTTACCTCATGCACATCCATGTGAAGGTGTGAATAGGTCTAAGGCAGCCTCTTTGCATGCACATTTATTCAATGTGCATGCCTTCCAGAAAACACAAACAGCAGCAGAGAGGTGACAGACATGCTGAAACTTATCCCCTTATTAAGTCTCCCCAAAAAGGAATCAAGCCAATAGTGGTTTCAAAAAACATAGCACATTCATCAGATACAGGAAATTTAAAAGCTTTATAGACAATATGCATCTTCTGTTTTATCATATCTTGAAAATCCTCCCCACCCCAGATGTCATCATTTGCAGCACAAAATTACGATGACACAGTGAAGACCATCATCAACATCCTGATTTAGGTAAAACCCACGTTTATCATATCCAGCAGCACATTGCTAAGGTCCTTCTGATAAAGAAATTAGGCCTCCATATAGGGAATACAGTGCCTGCCTAATCTTTCTTCCTCTGTTGCTGTGTCAAGAGGCAGATCTTTCCAACACACAGATCCTCATTGGACTCAAAGCCATTGTAGGAGGCTTTAAAATGAGATATATGGGCCGTTCTGCTCAGCTCCTCTGAAGTCTTTAGGGCCTTGTGTGCCTGCCAGATTACAATTTGCCTCTAGCAATGAGGCCAGTATTTTTTGAGTCAAAACTAAAATCTGTGCACAGGAAGCTAAACATTCATTTTCTAGGTAACTATTCTGGTGATGCCTATCTCATTAAACAAAGTCTGGTGTATCAATCAGAAAAAAAAAAAAGCCCAAACCTTCAATTAATGAATTTGTGATTTCTCTTTGCTATCCATATGAGGTTGTTCGAAGAGAAGCCACCTTTAAATTCAGTCAATTAAGAACATGATTTAGAATCAGCTTCAGGGGCCAGACCTGCCCCCAAGCCACTTTACCAATTCTGTAGCTTTGCAATCAGATTTGCGTATTTGTCTTCAAAAAATCCACCCAACCTTCCTTCTGTATCAAAGGCACAAACAAACAAATGTCAAATCTGACTAATGCTCCACTAGCTTCAACAGGCTTTGAATTCATTTACACCATTTCCTTCAGGGAAACAGTCTAACAGTTTATAAACAAAGTACTATAAAACATAAGCAAATGGAGAAAAAATATTTTCATTTTTTTTCCAAGACAGTAAACTGCCTTGGAATAATAGCAGAAATGCATCTTAAATTGCTGACGTCCCTTATTTTTGTGTTCAGTAGTCCTGAATATTTATGGAAGGTTTTACATAGGGATGCTCTTACTTTATAATCTCAGAATGAAGTGTTCTGACTCTGAAATTTACAGAAATTTAAAAGGTACTGCTTGTAAGTAAATCTATAAAAAAGACAAGACATAAACAATGCTATTAGAGGTAATCACTAGAACAAAATAGTTGTACTTCATTATTTTTGGAACTATGTCTATAACCTAAATCACGGATCAGAAACCCTTTGCATTAGGCACTGCACGAAGCCAAAGCAAATGAAGAAGGCGTTTTCTTCCTCAAAGATCTTACTTTAGACAATAGACAACAGTTGTTTAAAGACAGGAGGAATTAGCATAGGAAAAGCATTCAGTTAACATCAATTAGCAGTCATCTTGGCACATAAACCATTTTCTGTGTAGTCACAAGGAAATGCAAGCTCTGAAAGTCATTTCTCAAGGGCAATATCCTCAATATTCTCAAAGATGAATTGACATTCTAGGCTGATAAGGAAGAGTGTGTAAATACTTGGATATTATATGAAAGGTTAGTTGAATCAGTAAGAAGAAAGACCATGAGAGACTGCAAGAATGAGACTAAGCATGTTGAATTTGATGGATTCATCCCCAGTGGTCATATGCTGAGGTGCAGTAACTACAGCATAATGGAGCAGGGAACCGAACAAGCACGTGAGATATGTAGATGGAGAAGAAAGGTGGTCTTGTAAAGATGTTACACAGAAAAATCTGTAAAATTTGGCATAGCCTGGCTAGAAGACATGAGTAGATTATAATGATGTCTGCATTACACATCACAGGAAGACTGGTGGCAGGGCATACAGCAATGGAGAAAACAAGAACAGTGGGGGTTGGAAGGAAGGTTGGATGAATGCAAACCTGTTTCTTATGGGAAGAAATGAAAAAATGAGGTATCCCAATTAAAATCAAGCACGTGCATATTTACACCTTTAAATAAATGAGTTCAGTTCTATTGCTGGTGTTTAGGTAGTGAGGAGCAATACTTGACTACACAGCCTGGATGATTAACTGCCTCAAGTTTTTGGAAAAGATTAATTCTTTTCTGTCAAAAAGACACTGGTTGTTCATCATAAGGGCAATAATAAACATTGAAGCACTAAGTACTTATTTCCATGGCATGTAACCTTGCAGTGAACTTAGAAAAACCAAATTCATGCAAGATGCCTCCTAATGTACGTAATGCCACATCCATGTTTTGTGTCCAAGGGATCAGACAAGGGACAGTTCCTCATCCAAGGCAATGGCATTTATCTTAACTGAGACTGGCATATCTGGGCCCAGTTTCTGAACCACCTCTATGATGCCCTTTCTTTACCAGCTATAAACCATGTCAGAGAGTATAACGGACAATATACATCCGAGTGGATGCAACAACCATGTGGGGTGTGCTCTGACTTAAGTAAGGATAGACTATATCAGAAAAAGAGAAATGATTATGATTACAGAAACAACACACATATTTATACTAACAATGTCCATTTTAATTCTGCTTTCAGTTCATCCCAATTATCACTTTCTTAAAATTTCCTGATCTTGATTTCTGTCTGAACGTACTTTCTAAGGAAAGTTTGAGCATCAACAGCTCAGCCATCCACGAGAAGTGAAGTCTTGCCATAATAAAAAAAATTAAAAAAATAAATCATTGCATCCTTGCTTTAAATAGCTCCCTAGTCAAGATGGCCACAGTTGGAGAGCCAGCATTTGGCAAGAAAATTTCTCTCAGTGGGAGAGAAATCTTGGCTTCCTTGAAAGAAAACTTGCTTTGATTTGGTACCCTCTTTTCAGTACATACTGAAAGTTCATGATACAAGGTCTGCTGAAGAGAAATCTTGTCATTGACTTGTTTGGTTTTGTACCAAGCTCCAATAACTGAGAAGCTATTTGGTACATGAGGCCACTTGCGTACTCTCAAACATGCACTGAAAAATGTGGGAAAGTCAGTGTTGTGAAATGGCAGGGATACCAAAGCTTGAAGAAAGAGCTCCTACAGCTCTCAAAAGTACTCCTGTCACCTTCAATGACCTGAAGGAGCTGTAGTAGCTGAAAGAATGCCTCCATAGACATTCAGTTACACTGAGGGCTTGCATTTTAAGTATCATCTTACCTATAACCAAATAGATTTATTTTAATACCTCACAGAATCACAGAATAATCAGACTTGGAAGGGACCCTTGAGTCTCATCTAGTCTAACTCCTGGCCCTGCACAGGACATCCTCGATGTGTCTGAGGCACAAG
The DNA here is from genome assembly GCF_000695815.1 of Acanthisitta chloris. Lineage (NCBI taxonomy): Eukaryota > Metazoa > Chordata > Aves > Passeriformes > Acanthisittidae > Acanthisitta > Acanthisitta chloris. Next base: position 63,961 of record NW_008649902.1, on the reverse strand, counting down.
ACTCCATGTGCCTGAGAGCATTGTCAAAATGCCTCTTGAACTTGGTCAGACATGGTGCTGTGACAACTTCCCTGGGGAGCTGTTCCAGTGCCTGACTACCCTCTAGGTGAAGAACCGTTTTCTAATATCCAGCCTAAACCTTCCCTGATGCAATTTCAGACCATTGCCTTGGGTCCTGTCACTGGCTGCCAGAGAGAAGAGGCCAGGGTCTGCCCCTTCACTTCCTTTTGTAAGGAAGTTGCACACAGCTATGAGGTCTACCCTCAGTCTCCTCCAGGCTTAACAGACCAAGTGACCTCAGCTGCTCCTCATGTGGCTTCCTCTCTAGGCCTTTCACCATCCTCAATGCCCTCCTCTGGATGCTCTCCAATAACTTAGTATCTTTCTTTTATTGTCATGCCCAAAACTTCACACAATATTCAAGGTGAGGCCAGACTAGCACAGAGTAGAGCAGGACAATCACCACCCTTGACCAGCTGGCAATTCCTTGCCTGATACACCCCAGGACACGGCTGGCCCTCTTGACTGCCAGGGCACACTGTTGACTCATATGCAACTTCATATTCAACTATTCATCTCAGGAAACATTTGCCAAATAATGAGTGAAGCCCCCCCCCAATCCTCCCTCCCCTATTTTAACATATGTGGTTTTGCTGCTATTGAATCCAGGAAACCAAAACGCATGTAATCAATTTCAGCTGAGCCAAATCTTGCACACTACATTTTGGAAACTATCCCTCTTTTAAACCCAAAGCTCTAGTACCACCCAGCTATGAGGCCTCCCCTCAGTCTCCTCCAGGCTTAACAGACCAAGTGACCTCAGCTGCTCCTCATGTGGCTTCCTCTCTAGGCCTTTCACCATCCTCAATGCCCTCCTCTGGATGCTCTCCAATAACTTAGTATCTTTCTTTTATTGTCATGCCCAAAACTTCACACAATATTCAAGGTGAGGCCAGACTAGCACAGAGTAGAGCAGGACAATCACCACCCTTGACCAGCTGGCAATTCCTTGCCTGATACACCCCAGGACACGGCTGGCCCTCTTGACTGCCAGGGCACACTGTTGACTCATATGCAACTTCATATTCAACTATTCATCTCAGGAAACATTTGCCAAATAATGAGTGAAGCCCCCCCCCAATCCTCCCTCCCCTATTTTAACATATGTGGTTTTGCTGCTATTGAATCCAGGAAACCAAAACGCATGTAATCAATTTCAGCTGAGCCAAATCTTGCACACTACATTTTGGAAACTATCCCTCTTTTAAACCCAAAGCTCTAGTACCTTGAAAGCAGAGGTTCCAAGAGAAAAACTGATATATCTTAAACAATAGTGCCACCATCACATTTTGAACACCACCTTGGAGTTTGCTAAGGTTCAAACTTCTCTGTGCCTTTTGGCTTTGTCCTCTTGCATATCAGCTATGCAAC
>NW_008649902.1:52732-62507 GCF_000695815.1 Acanthisitta chloris | reverse complement strand
CATACAAATCCATTTACACTTCTACTCAAAGCTCCACTGTCAAGACCTCTGCACATGCACCTGAAATTCTGCTGTAAGAAGAAAACTATTGCAGAGCAACTGAAACAGTGCTGCACAGTTGGGGCATGAGTCACAGAACTGGAAGGTTGCCAGGAGTCAAAAGAAAACTGCCTTCCTGACGCCAATCATTCTACCTGTCACTCTCTGAAATGAGCCACTGCTTCAATGAAATTAAGGCTAAAAGGATGCTCATAGCCTTGCTTGTTTCTGGAAGATAAACACAGCGTAACTCCTTCCAATGTTGCTTTATTATTCCACATCAGAGCAGTTTAACTTTCAGAGAAAAAACTCAAGAAGCAGGCTGTGCTGTCCATAAATCAGAATTTTCATAGAGGAACTAAGCCCTTCTTTTTACGGGAAGGATTCCCCCGAAAAACAAAACATGGGAGAGCCTGGACTTGCCCTGAACTTTGAAGAATAACTCCTTTTCACCATTGGATCATGGGATGTGTCTGCCTGTCTAAATCTCATACCCTTTTTCTGTGTTTGGTCTCCTTATAGCATATCCTACCTTTTTCTCCCTTAGACCTGTCAGACTGACAAAGAGTTGCTTTGAGGCAAAAAGTCACCAAGCTAATCTTCCCAGGGAAATATTTTGATATTTTTCCTCAGTACATTAGTAGAACTAACATAATTTACACTTTAACAAGCATTTGAAACAAAAGGTGTACTTACAAATCTTTTGATAACATAACATTTGGACCCAGTGGGGTATAAATCAGCAAGTTTTCAGCAATCTGGATCTTGGTACAAGAGAGAAACGGTACAGAAACCAAGCTGCCATGCACAAGAGCACTCTCCTTACAATTAACTAAATGCCAGAATGGTGCTGCCACACTCAACCAGCATGGCAAATGAACAGTAATGATTTTAAATGTTAGAATATATTGGTTTTATTTCTGCAATAACTTGCAGTGGAATCCAGACATTGTCATTTTTAAAAAGCACACATTAGAGCTGGGTGGGAAGGGAGAGAGCAGAATGCACTGCTTCCCTTTCAGCAGCATACGAAAACCAGTAACAGAGAGGCACTGGAGCTAAGCTCAATATTAACAGGCCATCCATCAAGCCATCATCAACAGTTTCAATAGAATGCACAAATGTGGAATTCAGGATGTAAACACAAATTGGTCCCATAAACAGGTACAGTACAAATTCAAACGTGATCATGCAAATCAGTACTTAGTGCCATAAAAGGCAATTTAAAATACACACCCTAGACTTTCACTCACACAGTAACGGGATGCTCAGAAATGAAGGTAATGCAGCCAAAGCATCAGACCTACAACCATCGGATGAAATTTAGACTTTGATGACGGCAAAACCAAGCACCTATCAAGTCAGAAGTGCACCTATGTCTTTACACTGAAGACGTCCAAACTACACTTTTCCTGAAAAGGTCAATGATAAATACTTGCAGGTCTCTGAACAGGCAAGTGTCTAGCCCAGGAGCTGATACATCAAATGCACTGGGGACACCTGTTAGATGTCCTCTGCTGAGATAAGCTGAGGGACAGGAGATTGGGGTGGGTGAGAAGGACCTGGAGCAGCTCCAGCATTACTCAGTGTGGTTCCTCGTTTGCCTCACATACGCATGCATGAACAGGGACAATACCATCCTCATCTGGTAGGAAAACAAGGCCCATCGGGAACATTTATATCACAGGTTCAGACAAAGCCTGCAGATGCAGTCTGCCACAGGAAGGGTTTACTGTCCATACTACAGCCTGTCATTGTAAGTGACTGTACAGATACTCCACTGTGATAAATTAACTAAAAGACAATCAGCCATGCTTAGGATGCTTAATTTCAGAGATACATTATCATGACTGTAAAATGCTTCTGAACATAAAGCTCAGAATTGGTCTATGCCTTAAGGCACTTCTACCCTGCTTGAGCCCTACCTAACTAAGACACCAAAATGCACTTTATGACAGTCCAGATCAGATAATATTTCTGTGCTAGTCACTCCCTGATTTTAAGGCTGATGGCACTGTATTTTCACTTCTTTTTAATCAAGAGTCAGAACTGTGATAAACTGAGAAACCGTGACATTATCTTATAAATATTACGAGAGCAACCATTTGCCTGCCCAGGTTTGATCTGATGCCTGCTTATCTGTGTGACTGTGCTCAGAATCAAAGGAAATATAACAGCAAATATATAAAGAAAAGGTTAAGAAAAGTAATGACAGCTACAGTTACATGGGAAAAATAACCACAGTCAGTTTTCTCCAAGCTGCAATTCTCCTAAGATCAAGCCTGCAGCAGACAGAAGCGTGATATCTTCAGAGACTTGAGGAGGGAGAGGGATTTTTCTAGCCATGCCAGAAAAATCAGAGGATATGTTAGTGAAACAGTCAACCATTTTCAAAAACTGAAACCTAGAAAGTAGAAGATTGTAGTGAGCTGAACGGGCCACTGCAGAGAGATCTGGATTGGCTGGATTGATGGGCCGAGGCCAATGGTATGAGGTTCAACAAGGCAAAGTGCCAGGTCCTGCACTTGGGTCACAATAACCCCATGCAACACCACAGGCTGGAGGAAGAGTAGCTGGAAAGCTGCCCAGCAGAAAAGGACCGGGGGTCCTGGTTGACAGCCGGCTGAACATGACCCAGCAGAGTGCCCAGGTGGCCAAGAAGGCCAATGGCATCCTGGCTTGTATCAGCAATAGTGGGGCCAACAGGACTCATGCAGTGATTGTCCCTCTGTATTCAGAACTGGTGCACCTTCAATCCTGTGTCCAGTTCTGGGGCCCTCACTACAAGAAAGAAACTGAGGTGCAGGAGCATATCCAGAGAAGGGCAATGGAGCTGATGATGGTCTAGAGAGTAACTCTTGTGAGGAGCAGTGGAGAGAGCTGGGGTTCTTTAGCCCGAAGAAAAGGAGGCTCAGGGGAGACTTTATTGCTCACTACAAATACCTGAAAGGAGGTTGTAGCCAGGTAGGGATCGGCCTCTTCTCCCAGGCAACTAGTGACAGGACAAGAGGAAATGGCCTCAAGCTGTGGCAGGGGAGGTTCAGATTGGACATCTGGAACAATCTTTTCACTGAAGGGTGGTTAAGCATTGGAATTGGCAGCCCAGGGAGGTGGTGGAGACGCCATCCCTGGAAGCATGCAAGAAATGACTGGATGTTGCACTTAGTGGTTTAGTTGATGTCGTGGTGTTCAGCCAAAGGTGGGACTTGGTGATCCTGGAGGTCTTTTCCAACTTCAATGATTCTATGATTCTAAGACTAATGTAATTAATATATGTTCTAATTTCACAAATGGCATTGCAGCTAACAATTGTCCCAAATCATTAATCTCTACAGCATGCCCCTGCAGATGAGGAGGATAAAGTAGCAACACATACTTAAAAAAAACCCAATCGCACTCTATTATACATTCATAGAAAAAAGTAAAATATACATCATTAGTACTGGAAGCTACCCTGATGGGCAGCTTGGAAGTCTCTGAAGAATATAGCCCATTAAGGCTATGCCACAGACTAAACTATTAAAAGATTGCTACTTGCTAAAAGAATTCTTTAAGTGTACGCTAACTCCAGACTGTATCATGAGGAAGTTACACACTTAAAAGAATGGAGTTTTCCATGACTTCTGCCTAACAAAATTTTGATTGAAATCTAAGTGTCAGCACTGAGAACACAGGGTTGACATAACAAATGCCATAGCCAATTTGAACAATTATGAGCCCAAATCTGCCGTCATTTACATATACATGTGATTCCAGCTGGTGAGCTCAAATTATAGATGCACAACCAACAGAAAATACTTTTTTATATGTCTCCAAGTTTCATCACAAAAAATACAATGGATATTCAAGTCAATAGCATTTAAGCAAAACAAAAGGTGTTTTAAGGAATTATGCTGATCACCTTTCTCCATGTATCTGTCCTAAATACTTCAAGTTTCACATGGTTTCATGTGGTTTTACATGTAAACCTGTAATGTAAATACAAAAAGAATGCAAAAGGATGCACTAAGGATGTCAAATGCAGGAACAAGTCAACAATTTTTTGTATCTCAGCTGTTGTATTGCTGTTTGCTTTGTTATTGCTTGCCTCTATGGGTACTCAACTCAAACTGATGACAGCAAGGCTTCACAAATGGGAGCATGACTTGTGCAAGTCTCTCCCGTGTCCAAAACAGAACAAAATCATTCTTGAATATGAATGATTCAGCCTGGAATCTGAAACAAACAAAGAAAAATATGATCATGCTGTGCTTCTCCTTCCAAGTGGGAGATGGAAGAAGTTGTATTTATATACTTGCTTGGCCGGCTTTGCTCATATGAGGTCTGACAGTCCAATGACAAAGCTTAAGCAGCAAGGCAGCTTCTGGTGGGTCTGCCTATTCTACCATAGGTCCCTACAGCCACAGATATATCAACCACAGCTGTAACCACCACCACGACCACTGCATGATCAGCACATAATTTTAGCAGTTCAGACAGCACACGACACTGCCCTCCAAATGTCAGAAGTTTTCAAAGTATCTTACCCTGAATCTTCAAGAATCAATGAGTTACATCTCAGATGTCTGCAAAGGTTAACCGAGAAAAGCAAGTCTCTTGCAATCAGGGAATGCCTGCATCTCCAGAAGAATAAGAAAATAGGTGACCACAGATTAAACACTTTGAAAGCATCTAGCATGCTCCATTTCACAAAGCCTGGTGGGGTGAAGGCACTAAGATAAAATGGTCTCTTGGAATTTACATGACAATAAGGTGGGCAAGTTTGTTGCTCTGCTTCAGATATTGTGTCTTTAACACATTCCTTTCTGGGAAGAGTTTAGCTGTCCATGGTTAACTACAAGTGCCTTTCACTAACTTAGCTGTAAGATCACAACCCTTTCAAAATGAAAGTACTAAACTGACCACCCTCTGAGTAAAGAATTTATTTTTAATATCTAATCTAAACCTACTCTTTCGGTTAAAAGCCATTTCTCCTTGTCCTGTCACTATATACTGTTGTAAAATGTCCCTCTCCAGCTTTCTTGTAGGCCCCCTTAAGGTACTGGAAGGTGCTCTAAGGTCTCCACATAGCCTTCTCTTGTCTAGGCTGAAAAACCTCAGCTCTCTTAGCCTGTCTTTTTAGGAGAGATGCTCCAGCTCACTGATCATCTTTGTGGTCTCCTCTGGACTTACTCCAAAAAGACCTGTTTATTTAATTTTTAAAAATCCAACATGTGAAAGGGGAGTTTTATTTTACTAATAAGAACATATAATTTGAAGCTACCTTTTCATTCAAATAATAAATGGCAACTTCAGTATCTCACCTAAAATGGATCACTACCATTCCTGTGTTTTCTTATGAAAAAATATAAATCAGCCAAAAGAATGTAATAGATGCCTATCTGCAAAACCAAGGCATATGCAACCTCATCTTTTCTAAGACTAGCGCCCAAGTCTAGCAAGATGAAGCAGATATTCTTCCATTTATGTTACATCCTTTTATTACTTTTATCAAACACTGAGTGCCTCAGCTCCAAAGACTTGCAATATGACCATTCTGTACGTGCTGATCAGCTTTTTCTCAAGAAATGGACAAAACAAGTCATGGCCAAAAAATTACTATCCATCTCATAGACAAGGGCTGGAGCAGAACATAGAATGCAAAATGGTAAAATAGAACGTGACCCCAATGTGCTATGCTACAGCACATTATTTGCTCTTTTGCTAGCACACCTAGAAATATATATTGAGAACAAATGGTGCATTTGACCTTACTGACAGTAGCACCAGAGGGAATCCCATGTTGTTTCAGAGCTGGTAAACCTGTATATATCATTATTGGAGTGCAATTTGTCCTTATTTTTCTTAAAAAACAACCACCCCAAACCTCTACAATATTAAAAACAAACTAACAATCTTTTTCAGAGCATTGGTATTTTAAAACACTATGTGTTAGTACATATATGTTGACACTTTCTAGAAAGGAAATGGATTTGCTTGACACTGTGAGGGTAAATTAAGTTTATGCATGTGTAAATACAAACCAAAAGATACTACGTTTATGGAGTGACACAATAAATGAAACGAACCTTTTATGCTTCACAATGAATAAATTTACTGATCGACACTTTTTTACCTTATGGGCACATACATTAACCCATCAGAAGAAAATGATTCCTTGGCACTGTAATTCTTTGAAGCAAAATCTCAAAAGGACCTGCTCCTGTAACCATGTAATGTCTAAAGCTGCAAGGCTGGGGAGCTTAAACAGCAGCAAGAGGCAGACAGAGACAAGACTAAGAGATTTTCACCCTTTTGAGTCAACAAGGGAGTGTTCCAGCTGACATATGCAGCCTCTGCTTGCCCTTTGTCATGTCTGTGTTTCACCTCAAAAACTGTCAGTGACTTGTCAGAATCAATCAGAAAAGCTAATGCAATTCTGCAATGATGTACAAGTTTGGACAGCATGACATCAAATTTCTGGTAGTGTGTGTCAAGTACCATATGAAAACAGATGTCCTCATTACTCCACTGCTTTGGTACAAAAGAGTACATCTTACCTTTTTGACCCGTATCTGGCAATTGGGGGATTATAATAAAGGACAGCAAGCGATTACAGCCTCTAGCCTGTACTTTTATCATATAAATCGAATTCTGATCCTCTTTATCTTCCGGCAAAAGAAGTTTACTCTATCAGGTACAGTTTTCCTACTGGATGCTGTTTTATGTTCCAAAGACTTAGAAGTCAGACTGTCAGTGCTCTGCTGACCTAAGACAACCCACCATTTTGCTTAATGCCACAGGGGTTTCCAGAGCCCAAGTCATTCACGGCTACAGCTTGACCAGAAAAGCCAAAGCCTGTTACTGAGCTGTTGTGCATCTCCTGGATGAAGCCCAAGCGCAGAGCACAATGAGAGACCTGAGATGCAGCCACACCAGGGGTTTACATACACACCAGTCCCTTCGTACAGTCAAAGTGCTTGCTCCTAATACATTCCATGCTCCTCAAGTGCCATAGCTGTAGGTAAAACATGGAAAAGTATATATGGCTGAAAATTTATTAAAAATATAACTAGTATTTTAAATGCACATTTATCATTCTCTTAAATGATGAACAGCATTCCTTCAACAACCTTCCCTTTAATTAAACCAGGTCATACAAATCCAGAGTCTTTTCAAGCTACATTTCTCCTTTTTGATACTGTCACCAAGCTCTATTGACACTGTGTAAGAGAAGAGAGCATTGTTATAAAGAAGGAAGTCAGTTAGGGTGCCAGCAGGCTCTAACTGCCCAGGACTTTCCACCCAATGTGTAACTGCTGAAACTGGTAAAATCCCCAGATTAACTACACTGTTCAAAGCAAACCATGGATAAGGATGTCCATCCTTCAGTGCACCATTGCGGAATCAACCAGCATACTCTTTAATTCCATTAGTAGAGGAATTAAGGGAACTCTATAACCTGAGGTGTATTAGAAGGTAAAAGAAGATTGATACAAAACTGATTTAAACATACAAAGAATAAATTCCTGCCACATGCAATTAGAGGGAGAGAAACTATTTTATCTCATGAGGAAAATGAAAGCACACCTCCCTGTGCCAGGTAACACCCAGGAACAGAATTGTAACAAGAAGACTTAGGAAGGAGCACCACTCCCCATGCTCAGAGGGAGCTGTGGAATCTGAAACTTGCCAGTGAATTCTCCTTGTGTTATCTGAAAATGGCAAAGTGAGTCTCTGAATTACTTCGTTTGCTGGTTGTGCCTCTCCCTTGCCCACTGGGCTCTTTGTGGTGTCCAGCCTGTTGGATTTAGGATGTCTGCATAGTCCCTCTCTGGGAAAGAGCTGGCAGAAAGGCTTCTGTGCAAGGATGAGCAATGGCAAGGGAATGAATCTCATCTGCAAGAGCACACATTACGTATTCCCCAGCAAGATTTGCTTGCACAAAGCCACTTGGCATAACTTAATACAGTAATATCCAGAGTTTTGTATCTCTATTCCTGTTCAAATCTCTAAGCATATTACAGAAGAGATGCAGGAAGCAGTTAGAAGATCTGGTTCATGAAAATGTATGATGCCTGCTTTAATAGCAGGTCATGCTACCACCAGTTTCTAGAACACAGTATTCATCCATAGCAATGGACAGATCAATGTAATAAGGATGGAAGTGTCATCAGTTAGAGTAAGATGGCATTAAACATTTGAATCCTTTCAGTCAGTGGCTCTGAGTGAACAAAAACAGATCCTGCACAGTACAAATGATGGTTAAGTTTTTTGTGATTTGTGCAATTAGCACACTCGCTCTCACAAGAACTTGAGCAACTCATCTTGGGTGCTGAACGACTCTGGTTAACGTTAAATTAGTCTGACTTTTAATTTGCCATGGAATTGGCTTCATCTGTGATCACTCTTCACAGAGATTTTAGTAGCTGGCTTTCCTAGAAGCATTTCAAAGCTTCTTACTCTAAGTTCAGCCTTTCCACCTACCCACATCTCAAGAGTCATACATACATTTTATTCCATTACAACCTCTAATACACTCTGAGTTAAAGCATAGTTTGCAAAAGCATGGTAATATCAGCATATTTAGCACACAAAAGATATGAAATCTTTATGGTTATGAAGACCGGGGTTGGCATGTTGTATTGCAGGAGTAGCTACTGTACTACATATACAAGAAAGGGCTTCTATACTTCATCCAAGGTCTGTCTTTAAACATGTACTGGTGCACAGTTTAGAGGCACCATAACTACAGTTCAGGATTCTTTGGTATACACTAAACGCATCCATTTGACCTCCCACACCTTGTACATTCTTTCCCTGTGTTCCCTCTTCTCACAAACCCAACTTCTTCTAGAAGATGGACAAAATGCAGCTCTTCTAATGAAGAAAATAATAATGCAAAAGGAATTTTCATCCCCCTCAAATGCACGAGTGAAGAATGATCAACAGTATTCAGTGCAGTGCCACTCAGTAAAGCAATTGTATTAATATTATTATTACTGAATTAACATTATTAAGACAAATAGAATTATTTTCAGGCATAATAAGCATGCATCAAAAAAAACTTGCCTACCCTCCCCATGTCCTGTATGTGAGTGGATGTTGCTTCAATTACCATTGCAGATTAAAAGCTCATCGTTACAGAAGAGGAGTTTTGGCAGCCAATCTGAGAATGACCTCCTATATGCAAGCTGCATCTTTCTCCTCTCTCTTTCCTGAAACATATGCCAACAACATGGAGCATTAGAATCCAAGCAACATGCCTACCAGAATAAAACACAGCATGGTACACAAAACCTTGTCATTGTTTAGGTTAGGAGGTACCTTTTGAGATGATATAGTCCATCCCACCTGCTCAAGCAGAGTCACTTACAGCTGGTTGTCCAGGACCATGCATTGATAGATGGGAGATTCCATAACCTGCCTGAGCAACCTGTTCTAGTGTTTGACCACTCTCACAGTAACAGAGTCTTTTCTTGTGTTCACATGTAAGGAATAACAGAGTACAGACCACACATGACAAATATTAGCCATGCTACTCTACATGCCACTGAAAGATGTTCTGACACCTAGATATTGAAGAACAGTAAGAACCTTGGTAGATTACGAGGGGCAAATCTTACATGACCTTCATGCACGCACACAACAGACATCCCCAGAGAAACCTCTATCCTGTTTCCACATAACCTTACCCTCTCCCTCCTGTGCTCCATCCTAAGGGTACTCACACTTGCACTCCCTGCATTTTCCCATC
>NW_008649902.1:28646-52699 GCF_000695815.1 Acanthisitta chloris | reverse complement strand
GCTCCAAGAATTGGGAAACTCCAAGATACACAATGCATCTCTACAGCCAAGAATCTTCCACTGTATCTGTGTGACACCTTCAAAGTAAGACAGCCACTAGCTGCCACACTCCAAGTACTGCTGCTCAGACAAAACCAGTTGTAACACAAATATTGAACAGATTTTCTTCTTAAAATTGCAATGAATGACATTTCTTCAGTAAATATGCAGAGTATTTTAATTGAATTTGTATTTGCTCTTCTGTTCACCGAGCTCTCTTCGGACCAAGCGACAAACAAATCTGGTGCTAGAACTGCACTATCTGCAAAATAAATCTCATTTAGCATTGGAAAAACTCAACCCCCCAGGTTAATATTTTTGGTTTTTACTATACAGAATATGAATCTTCTTATGGTTCTTTAGCATTTGTGACTCTCAGTGCTGTCACAAAAATATTTTAGTAATTTCCTCAAACCTTAGTAAAGGCTTCCAATTGTTAAAATTGTTCTTTCTGCTATGTGCTTTGTAAAAACACGATCAAGGACAGCACAATTTAACTTCTGCAAACATCAATTTTTTATGATAAATCAACAGGGCAGCAGATACATGTATTATGAAGTTAATGGTCTGTCAAGATATTAACAATGCTGATTCCTGAAGAGAAGTCTAGAATTTAAAAGACAAAACTGGGTTTATTGGATAGGACAGATTGCTGCTTGTCTGACCAACTTAGTCTGTGTGACAGAGCTACAAGCTGCCTTTGGGTTCACAAGTCCTTCAAAACCGAAGATTCATGGTAATAGAAAGCTTTTCAGCATAAAGCACCCAACAATCAGAGTTAAAGTTTTATTTATTGGCTCTGACCATCTACTTCTGTTATCAACCATAAGGGCCCATACACTTCATCAACTCCCAACAATAGCCGCAAGCTTGGACAATCTGTCTTGTGTCTTCATTGGGTAAAACTTCAATGGAGCAGCATCGATTAAAGAACAGCCCACGCATAAAATGGAAACTCATTAAAATAAACTTTTTCAAAGGGGGAAGAAACTTCAGTTCCAATTGAATTGAACTGGTTTTATTTCAGAGATGAAAGCTCCATTACCCAGCTATACATTCATGTGCTCTTGGCTTAAGTGCTTTTTATTTGACTTAAACTTTTGGTTTCTTCCCATGTCTTTTTGGAGGCCTGAGAAACATAATAGGAATTCAGAGCTTATTGAGCTTGATTGGAACACAGTATCTGTGAACCTCATCATAATACCTCCTGGACCTTTATGTTTATCGTCTCACTGTGGCCTCTTTTGTGTGTTTTCCTGGCCTTTCCTACAAGAACAATTGTCTCCTTTCACACGTATTTGCAGAGATGTTTTTAATGCTTTAAACGGTTTTAAATGAGAGGACAAAAAAAATTGAAGAAATAAAAATAATGCAGGTGTAGTCATTTACATTATAGATGGAAGACTGCATAAGCCGCTGATGTCAAGATGGCTTTTCTAAAGTGTTTATATGAAAACTGACTTGCAGCTTACTGCCTGAAAATCTCACCTTGAACTTATTATGAGGGCAATAATAATATGAAAAAATACAGATGGTAACCTGTGCTATCTGGAAACTTCAGTTTAAACAGAGCAAGCTTAATGCACGCTAGATTACTCATTTATAGCAAAGCTAAGTAATAATATTCCAAATGCTTTGATTTTAGATGACTGAACACTAAATGAAATGAACTATATTCTCAGTTACTTACATATACTGAATGTCAAGAGAAATTTGTTTAACACTGCAAAGCTATACAGAAATATTCACTGACTGTGCCACCAAACACCCCTGCATTGCAGAAAATGAACCCACAAATGCTTTACAAAAATTTCATCACACTATGTGATTTTGCCTTCACATATACGCTTCTATGAAATATAAAGTAATTAAACTCTATTAAAAATACATGCAAATATTTCTTAGAGCTTTCTTCTTGAAAAATAGCACACAGCTTGCATAAAGGTTAACATACAGAAGATGAGTACATGTTTCTGCTTCAAATTCACCACCAACAATTTTTTCACCTAAATTCTCATTTGGAGTGAAAAATATCAAATCACCTTCGATTTCAGCTAGACACAGATGCACACAACAGAACTTGGTTCCTCAGGTTTACATATGGCCACACAAAGGCTGAGAAAACACAAAGGTCTATTAACGATCATCTCCGTAGAATACAAAAAATGTACTTCATGTAGCACATTATTTAAAAACAAACAATGTGTGGGATTCAGACAGATTTAAGACCTGCATTATTCTAAATTTTTGCATAAAGACTCAGTGTTGATTATAAATTAGTTTTTCTTATCAATGTGTTCATTCTCACACATTTAATTCCTGAGGCTGATAGACATTAGTCTAACACTTAAACAAGACAAGGAGAATCTGAATGCTCAAAAGAGAGCCATGCAAATCTGGGAATCTGGGACTCCCAAATCTGATCGCAATCTTATAATTTATTTATTGCATTTGTCCATCAGATACCGAATGAGTACAGCTCACAGTCTAGTGATTGGGCAAACCCCAATTAGCTTTCATCTTGGTACCACAGACAACATCAGTGAAGATACACCTAGGCTGCCCCAAGTCCATATGCTGACCACTATGCTGCCACAGCTCTCACCCTAGCTAAATTAAAAGTGGTACAGTTATGGTGGTCTATGCTTCAATTGTTGCATCAATATGCCAATCACTGGAGATATGCTTAAGCACACCAGAAAGTCCAGTTTTTCCTCCTCTGCCTCAGTTTCACCAGCTGTAAATTTAGACAGCTCTATAGAGACCCTGCACTAATAGGCTGGTTCTTGTACTTAATGTAGTCAAACCATTATGTAAAGACCAGTTTTCAAACCCATTTTTTGAGGGATTAAATAGGTGTTTTTCACTTTGAAAGCATTTTTAAACCCTGCAAAATGTCTCACCATTAACAAAATTTATTTCCTGAATTTCTTCTTTAAAATATCAATCTAGTCATTTGAGACAACAGCCTCACATTAGTCAGGCCACCAGAATATGCAGCCAGGGGTTTTCTGCACAGAAAGTCACCCTAGAGTAGGGTGGGAGTTTGTGAACACAAAAAATGTGGGATCAACTGCAGATTGCTTGGACTGCTTTGCTACTTAACAGCTTTTCATGAGATATTCAAAAGGCAATTTAGAACAAAAAGGTGTACATCAAATAGAGAAATGTGTAATTGGCATAAAAATCAATTATAAAATAGGTAAATTAAGAATATTTGAAAAATAGAGCATTATTACTAGCGTGATGAATATTTTCACAGTATTTCTTGATGGTCTTTGCAGTTTAAACATGCTTATGTCAAAAGTTAAACATACAAACCAAAGCAAAAGTCTATAAAACTGAGCTATGCTTCTACATTGCTGTTCCTAGAGTTTATGTTCAGTATAACTCACAAGGATTGCTACTCCCTATCAGACATTCTCAAGTGAACCGTAGAGCTTTTAAGAATAAAGCAGAGAAAGAATTAAGTAGGATACAGAATTCTTGCTTACTTTGTCTTTACAGGCCATTTAATTATTTTACAGGTCATTGCAATCTGCTTATATTTTGCAAAGATATTAGATATGGTCATGTTCAGGTTAAAAAGTATCTTTTATAGCCAAAAACTGAATGCTGTAGTTTAAAAAATAAAATATGAATATATCAAATTTTTATAGTTTAACTCAAGACTATTCTTTTTTCCCTGTTCTCATAAAATACAAACTTGTACTACACACACAAAAACCCCAAATATTCGGAAAACTTCGCTTATACTACTATTGTAGCTGCTGGCACAGAGCTCTATCCCAATTAGACCTTAAAGAAATGTACTGTCCTATTATCTGAGTGTGTTTTTGGAAATGGCAATCAAAGAAATATTCTAACATGAACAAGTGTTTCTAAGTGCTAATTATTCATGGTATCACTTGCTGATTGGTGCCTGCGGCCATGAAAATTTATTTCTATGCTGTATTTACAGTAAAACCAAAAGTGCTTAGTGGCAAGTAGCTTAATCAAATTTAAGAACAGCAGACAGATAACATAGGAGAATTTTTTTTTTTTTGTTGCTTTAATCCTCTCATTTGGTTTTGAAACATAAGGCCCTGTTCACTTCATTTAAGTCTCACAATGACTGGAAGCCTGATCAATCTGTCTTGTGTCTTCTTAGGGTGAAACTGCAATTGAGTGGAAGCAACAGATGAACAAAGCCCACATTCAAATCTGTAGCTCATTAAAATAACGTTAAAATAGGGTAAAATCGCAATTGTAAGTGAATTGTAGTTGGCTTCTTTCAGCTACATACATTTGATTAATAAACCATACATTCATTAGCCATGAACCGCTGGTCTTTAAAGTAAATTTAAATGAATGACCCTGCTTTTTTGATCTTCAGACAGTTTTGAAAACATTTATGAAATAAAGCTTAAAAAATAGGTCAAGGGCTGTTTCCTACAAGCCAAAGAGCTAATGGGATACGATCCGTCAAATCCCGTAATCAATTCACATTCTGATACAGAAACTTAGAAAGCTGCAAGTTTACAAGAGACATATTGTAAAACAGCTTTTCAAGAGGGGAAAAAAAAAGTAGTATTGTTAATTTGCTTTAAACTCACAAGCAGTTCAACACTTTCAAGAACATATTTTAAAAAAATACTGTAAGAAGGCAACCTTAATTAAGGTTACAGCAACTCAAACAGCAATGAGAGAACACAGAGATGGAAGAAACCCCTCTAAGTCATGAAGCTGAGTATCCTGCAGGAATTCATCCCAGACCACCCTGTTCAGAAACCTAGGCAAGGATGCTTCTGCCTCGGAACACGGGTAGAATTTAACCAAGTATTTCTACTCTGACTTTCCCTCAGGATCATAGAATCACAGAATGGTTTGGATTGAAAGGGACTTTAAAGATCATCTCATTCCAAACCCCCTGCCAAGGGGAGGTACACCTCCCACTAGACCAGGTTGCTCAGGGCACAGTCCAAGCTCACCTGGTCATTTTCAGGGAAGTTGGAAGGGACATTAAAGATCATCTCATTCCATCCCCTGACATGGGCAGGGAAACCTTCCACTAGCCCAGGTTGCTCTAATTGAAATCTATCCTATTTTAGTTTAAAACCATTCCCCCTTGTCCTGTCACTATCTGCCTGTAAAAAAAATGTCCCTTTTCCTTCTTTTTATAAGCATCCTTAAGGTACTGGAAAGCCACAATGAGGTTTCCTTCTCTTCCCCATGCTGAACAACCCCAGCTTTCTCAGTCTGTTTTCATAGGAGAGGTGCTCCATCCCTCCAATCATCTTTGTGTCCCTCCTCTGGACCCACTCTAACAGGTCCATGTCTTTCTTATGCTGAGGATCTCAGACTTGGCCACAACACTCCAGGTGGGGCCTCATAAGAGCAGAGAGGCAGCAGCATCATCCTCAACCTGCTGGTATCTTGTCTTTTGATGCAGCCCACGATGCAGTTGGCTTTGTGGGCTGCAAGTGCACACTCCTGGCTCATGTCCAGCTTTTCATCCACAAGAACCTCCAAGTCCTCTTTTGCAGGGCTGCTCTCAATGACTTCTCCCAGTCTGTACTCATGCCTGGAGTTGCCTCGACCCAGGTGCATCACCTTGTACTCGGATTTGTTGAAATTCATGTGGTTCCCATGGCCCACTTCTCAAGTTTGTCCAGGTTCCTCTGGGTGGTATACCATCCTTCTGTTGTGTCATCTGCAAGCTTGCTGAGGGTGCACTTGATCTCACAGTCTGTGCCATTGATGAAGATACTGAAGAGCACCAGTCCCAAGACAGAGTCCTGAGGGACACCACTCATCACTGGCCTTCACCTGGACATAGAGCCATTGACCACAACTCTCTGGCTGCATCCATCCAATTCCTTATCCACTGAGTAGACCATCCATCAAATCCATGTCTCTCCAATTTGGAGCTAAGTAAGTCATGTGGGCCGGTATCAAAGGCCTTACAGATATCTAGATAGATGACATCTGTCAGCCTTCCCTGTTGATTGTTGCCATCACTCCATCATAGAAGGGTACCAGATTAGCCAGACACAATTTGCCCTTAGCAAAGATGTGTTGGCTGCCTCAGATCACCTCCTTGTCTTTTATGTGCCTTAGCATATCTTCTAGGAGGATCTGCTTCATGATCAGGCACAGAGGTGAGGGTCACCAGTCTGCAGTTCCCCAGATCTTCCTTTCTTCCTTTTTAAAAATGGAAATGATGTTTCCCTTTTATTCCCAATACCATCACCACTGGTATTAATCAGAGCTGCTGAGACAGGAGGTTGCTGCTGACAGACAGGAGGTTGTAGCCTCTCTGCCACCATCTGCAAAGCCTCGGGCCTTGTAATGACCCCTCACAGAGAGAAGCAGGGTAGCACAGGTGCCACTACTTCACATTTGGACAATTCACATCCCTCCCTACCTCTCAGCTTTAATTCTTAATCTTGAAAAACACTCAAGTGTTGTTGCAACTAAGTGGGCATCTCACTGTAACAAGGCAGGAAATAACAGTGGAATAAAGTGCCTCCAGCCTGAAGTTGACCCTCTATGAGCAGAGACACACCCCTGGAAGTTATTCCTTCTCGTGCAAACTTTGTGCAGATTCAAGTAAGAACAAATGCACAGCCTCTACTAGCTGGACAAAACTTTGGGGCAGGGGTCTCTGATCCAGGGATGCTCTTGAGGTGGAATGTGATTGCTTGGCTTCTCTTTCTTTGGCCATCTTGTATTATTTCCCAGAAGAACCCTTCTTTCTGCTTTCCAGAAAGAACATAACTAAATGAAGGGTAAAGCTTTGTCCATTGAACAGGAACTACTGTTGGAGGGTGAACATAATTACCAGGAATTGCTCGGAAAGAAAATTGTTTTATTCTAGGGCCACTTCAGTATCCCTGGGAATTAATCAATGTTTTCCCCTTGCTTCCTGCTGGAATAATCACAACTGTCTGCCACTGTTTTTTTACAAATTCCCCATGAAGAAGACAGGCTGCAGGTCACAGTGACAGCTGGAAGAAACCAGTGCTAATCCCATACCTGACAAAAAAACACAAGGCTATGCTTTTAAAGAAGATGAGCAAGAAAATAATTCCTAACTCAAATTCAACACTCAGCCCAACACCTGAGACAGACAGCCACCAAATCTGTTTGATATTTGCCTGTCTCCCTAACAACACTCTGTCCTCCTCACAGTCCCGGTTTATTATACCCGTTTTACAATTCTCTCAGAAGCTGTAACATGAAACAATCTGGGTTCAGATTCATCTCCCTCAAATTAAAGCAACCAGTAAGAATCCTAATCACCCTGCATATCCTATACGGTGGATGGAAAGTATAATTCCTCGTGCAAGTGCTAATTCAGGTAGTCAGGATTTGAATTCCTCTACAGAGATACGTGTCTTACCTCCACAGCAGAGGGACAATGGCAGTCTTCACTTAGAGTGGTCAGGTGCACAAACTTAGTAAGGGTGAATATATCTTACACTTCACTTACCAGAATTTCACATTTTATTTAAAGATAGTATGCACTATGATGGCTTTAGGTTGATAGAGGGTGGTGTGCCAACGGTTTCCAGCCTGCATTCCATGTACCAAAGAAGACAGTAGGCATCTGCCTTTTGGCTGCATGCATGGAATTTGGTTTCAGATTAAATTTGGGTACCAGAATGTAGGTATATAAAAATGCTCTATCTATGCACTCTCTGAGTCCAACAGCAACCAGTACAGTCAACGGAGCTTGAACTGATTTATTTCACCAAAATAAACAAGCAGGGCTCAATTCAGCTGCCTCAAGACACGGGACTATCTAGTACCATGATATGGTCCACAGTATGTATTCCACATTCACGCAGAGCTGGCAGGTCTGACACTGCCATGGAGGGAGAATTACATCCTTCTGGACCCACAGCTGGAGGCCACACAGGACAAACATCTCTGTTTAGGAGAATTAATGGTGCCCTTTATGTCTTCATTTCAGCACATCCCTGCATCATAAACGATTTCCACAAAACTATTAACAGCATCTCAGGAGAGGTGGCCAGGGAGAGAACAAAAACAGAGTACAAACACACTGGAACCACCCTGAATGCCCATTTTGACATGCCAGAGGCTCAAAGAGTTCACACACTGAGGTACAAATACCACCACAACCAAACATGGAGGCTGTGCATGTATCCCACCATGCCCCAGGTAGGAATCATGCTGAAAACTGGACATCACATATAGACTAATCATGCTGAAAAGTGGGTATCACGTAGAGGCCACATGGAGCAACAGAGCACTGCAACTTCCTCACATGGTAGCACTGATTTTATCCTTTCATAAAGCAAATGCTTTGCTCATTTTCTGGCAATACCTAAACAATGTCAACACCCATTTTCACAAAAGTTACTAGAACTGTGGCAACCATTTTTAAGTCTCCCTTAATATAGGACATAACATAGTGTTTCTCTGAAAGTTAAATTATCCAGTCTGATTAAAAAGTATATCTCAGTTCAGCTGGGCATGGGAAGTCTTAAGTTAAAACTGTTTAAATTTTTTTTTTTCTATAGTGGCAATATAAACCAAACCAATTAATCCTTAGCAAAATTTCTCATAGAATTAAGAAAATAGTAAATTTTACTGCTATGCCTTTTTGAAAGAGGCTAAACATTAGTCTGTGGTTTCATTTTTTTTTTTTTAAAGCTATGCCAGATATTTATTTTACTATAACCACCATCCATTGGTTACTACTGTATTTGAACCATCACTGTGCTATGCTATTGCACAGCATTTTCCATCTGTATTTAATATTCTTGTGTGTGTATATCCAGTGCAGGAGAGGAACTAGCTTTAAAATAGAAGTGGAGGCAAACATTTGCCAGTGAAAAACAAAGTGATGGGAGCAGAAGGTTTTTGACCTAAAGTCTTTAAGATTCTGAAACTAAATTGATATTTGTCATCTTTTGTATATATTTCATGCATAAACTCTGTTAATTTAGCCTAATTACTATCATTAAGCTTTGATCCACTCATTGCTGGAATAAGAAAGTTATTTGAGAAGAAAACCTTTACTTCAAGCTGAAGACAGAGTACATATTCCTCATTTGATACTGATTACCACTATGTGTGCATATTGAGGACTGAACATGCAGCATTTGTCTGCAGTGAGTACTAAATATAAAATTTGTTCAATATCCTGTACACAGAAGTATCAATGTCTTTACATATATCACCCACTTTCTCAAATATAAAATTCATGTAGGAAATGAGGGCAGATTTTGATTAGGTATTAGGAAGAAATTCTTTACTGTGAGGGTGGTGAGACACTGGCACAGGTTGCCCAGAGAAGCTGTGGATGCCTCATCCCTGGAAGTGTTCAAGGCCAGATTGGATGGGGCTTTGAGCAACCCGGTCTAGTGGAAAGCGTTCCTGCCCATGGCAGGGGTGCTGGAACTAGGTAATCCTTAAGGTCCCTTCCAACCCAAAACATTCTAGGATTCTGTGATTCTGTGAACCAATATTTTACATTAAAAAATAAACCAACAAAACCAGTAATTCTTAAACTATCTGTATCTCAGCAGAGCATCTCCAATAGTCACAAGCAGTTCTGGAACCAGCTACTGAAGCTGGTAGTTTACACAATGATTCATATGAGCACGAGGATACTAGTGAAGTAGTTTAGGGATGGGCTTCAAGATTAGTTAGGTTTAATATTTTCATCAACAAAACAGTAAATATAAGGCCGCTAATGAGAACATGAAGTCAAGACTAACTGGTAACAAAAAGAAGGGCCAGAAATCACAAAGAAGAAATGTGGGACATCAGTAACGAAAGGTTTGTTAGCCTTAGCTGAGAGGTCACACACTTCAGGACAGAGACAAGAACTTCTGCTGGGTGCTGTGCTTACACAACTGAAAACAGAGAGGACGCCAAGGACCAAGAACTATTCATTTCTTCTAGTAATGAGACACAGAAACACAATAGTACTGTCAATCCACGTATTGTCAACAGAAATATTTGTATCAGCCCCCAAAAAATCTCTGATGAAAACTCATCTAGAATTTCAAAGAAAACTTTAGTAGACAATGAAAAACAATAAAAAGAGGATGAATGTATATGTTACAGGAGTGAGACCAGTTCTTTGGACAAGGACTTATACCTATTTAGTGTAGTAAAACTGTGGTTTCCTAAAAATACATGGGAAAAAAGCAGAAGGTCAAAACAGCAGATTTATTCAAGCTAGGGGCACAAAAGTCTGGATGCAAATTACCTATGAGCTTGTTTGGGGTTGAGATGAGAAGTGTAACCTTATTTTATTTTTTTAAAGCTTTCTGTCCTCTTTGTTTCTCTATTCTCTCAAAGACAAGAATTTGGGACCACGAGTCAAGAAATTTGTCTGTGTTCTTCTAAAGACGAAATTCCTCTTCAAGCAATTCACTTTGCAAGTTAAACCCTTTGGAGAAAAATATAAACCAACAAACTCAATTGTCCTCATTTTCCAAAACTTGTAGTAAAATGACAGCTTGCCCGAGGAAGAGTGGAAATCAAATCTCTGCAAGAGAAGTCCTTCCACGTCACAAATTAGGCTTGATAAATCAGATGTCTTGTCATGCAAGTTTTGAATTCACGTGCCAAACTGGGGGTAGCAGGCAGGTCTGCCTTCCCACCATGGTGAAAACCTGTCTTTGCCTGAAGTCCACGGGCAATGTGAGAATTCTTAGCAATCTGACAGCTAAAAACGTGACCCACCTTCAAAAAAGAAGCATATGGCTTCCAGCACCCAATTCTGACAACATTTTGTCCTTATTCCAATTTTGTGCCAAATTCTCTAACTCTACTACATTTGCGCCTAACATATTATTCACCTTGTGAAAGGATGTTAATCAGTATCATTGTCAAAATGCTTCTTTGGGAAGAAAAATTTCCACCAGGAAAAGAAGACTGCTTAAGAAATCTTTTTAGGGGTTATAACAATATCCTAAAACAAAAAAAATAAGGAAAGAAAAAAGGTGGATTCAGATGTATGCATTTTTATATTAATGCATACAGAATGCATATACTAATGCAGACTACAAGCTGAAAGAAAACAAAATAAAACAAGATTTATTTCTGTGTGCCCACCCCAAAGAAACATTATTTATATCAGACGATTTCTCTGTCTCCTTTAGGATTTAGAGATCTGAGTCTTTGCTCAGTGCAAAAAAAGAAATTCCCATATTTTTTTCTCTAATAAAAGCCCAGCCAAATAATATTAACACACAGACACACTAATAGTTCCAAATTATTGTTTGGATCTATCTCTTTCACAATCAGTTCTCACATTGGGAAAAGCACAGTAGACATGTGGGCACTGGGTTGACCAAAGCAGAGTCTAATTCAGACTGAGACCACAGGTGAATGATTCTCTCCAATAGCTGTATCATAAAATCACAACTCTACACGAATCCAAGTGCATTCCCACAGTTTTCCTGATGAGAACTAGTCATGAGAAAAGGTTAAAGTGCAATACACTAGTGATGTATTATTTTCCCAAGGCACTGATTTCTCTTTATCTATGTATTTATACCGCTCTTGATCAGAAGGACTAGAATCAAACACTGATACTCTGTAGCACCTGTTTATGCAATTCCATTTGAAGTAAAGTGGACCCAAGAATTGCCCTTGTTAAAATCTCTGGATTTAACTAACTGATAATTTCATGACGCCAATATTTGGTGAAACTGACTAACATTGGAAGTAGGCACTGGAGTCAATCGCACAAGGCATATAACAAAAGGTGTGTCATAAAAGCCCATGCCCAGAAAGCTGTGAGAGCGAACAAAAGATTAAAAGCAGAAGAAAGCTGCTAATTCTTGAGAGTCATCAGGGCTCTTTCAGGATGGGAATGGGCCTTATCCGTATTTTCTGCAGTGCACTGCACACAGCTAAAAGGCATCCTTGAGTAGATGACTTCGGACACCACCACAACATGAGATGAGACAAACACAACCCTGAGTCTGACACAGGGACTGAAACTTTGAACAGACTTTCAGAGATGCAACAAAGAAGTACCCGAGAGTAAACAAAGATTTCCAGGATTCCTCTACTCCACCCTTTCCAGGAGGTGAAAATAGCAGGTGTCTTGGCTCCTCACCATCCCTGAACTTCACTGGTGGTGCAGCATCTCCCTCGGTCTCTCTCTTGCTCAGAGGTTTGGTCCTCTGGCAACCAGCAAGTAGGTGTCTGATACATTTTTTCAAACTTCATGGCAAGGACTGCACTTTGTTAATACTGCCAGACATATATGATAGCTGTCAAGCTGGTGAGTTATTTTAACACTTGGAGAACTGGCTCTGAAACAGTCAGGTAGCAAACTGCTAATGAAAAAGATAAGCAAATGAGTCAAATCAAGCATGCTACGCTGTCTGTCTTAATGTTGCTTCATACGTCTGGAAAGAAAAACAAGTCTTTCTACTGGCCAAATTCATTTTTATAGTACCCAAGAGCTTTCCTGTAATTCATGAACTGACCTGACTCACGGGTCTCTCCCCTGGACATAACTGCAGGTGCAGCATTTTTTAAGCACTTGATGTTTTGTTCCTTCTATCCATCTCCAGTTTTTATCTGTGAACTTTTCCTGCAAACTGCCATGGAACTACATGCATGCAGAAGAGTAGAAGTTTCTGAAGAACATTATTCTTTAATATTTAGCAGAAGGAAATGCTTAGAATTGTTGCATACACTGTATGTGCTTGAAAACCAACCAGTTAATGAAGAATTTGGTCCTCACTCAGGAAACTGGACATTTCTTGAAGCTAGTACAATTTATTGCTCATCTGCTTTACCACAGTCTTTTTCTCCAAACAATCACATGATCCAAGTGAAGACTTCATTTAAAAAAAATAAATTTGTAGAAGTAGCCAAATGCAGAGCAACTAGGTTGGAAGCACCACCTTATTGAAGAAAATCATGTAGTTTGGGGTTTTTCCTTCTTAATATTGAAGAGTTATTAGTCAATTGACTATTCATTGTGCTGCAGTGACTGGACATTTATACATCAGATGGGATGTTCTGAAGACTAAAGTAATTCAAACAAGAGGGAAATCCAGGAAGGAAGCATTCACAGACACTGCTAAGAAAATGATTCCCAAACAAGCTAATGATGGTGCAAGGGCAAAGGGACAACAACAGCACTAGTTTTACTTATGTTTTTCATTTTTTACACAGAGCTGACACTGGTTTAGTAATAATTTAAGTTAGGTTAGGTGTCCCTTCATAAAATTATGCAAGCAGCCTAAAAAGAGAGTATATTTGAAAAGCTACTGTAAAGCTGTGAAGGAAACGTGTTGCAGCTGGTGCAGGTGATAATCTTTTCATGCAGGCTGCCATCCTCTTCTTGTTTGCTTCCCTCCTACATGTACATATACATCATTGTTAATTTTAAAAAGACATATCCTTGAATATATTCTCTCTGCAGATTCTTTACTACCCGATCATTTCCATCCATGAATCATGAAGAGACAGGAAAAGAGATTCTTACACAAAGAAATAGGTATTAAGCTATATGTGACTGTGATATGATTCTGAAAGACAGCAGTCCCCAAATCACAGTTGTTGACAATTACATTTTCTAAAGCATAATCACAACTTAATTGTAAGTTTAGATTTTTTAATATCACAAATAAACAAAAAAGATGTATCCATGTATTGTAATTGGCTGATCATACAAATACTTATTAAATATAAACACATATGCTTTTGTAGATTTGTTAGAAAGATTCGTTAATTGCTTAATGAAAGATGTCTTTCAGATACTAATTCCTTCATTTAGTTCGACAGATTAAATTTTATATGAGGAGATATTAGCATGCATGCAATGAAGTGACAAGGACAACTAAAAAGCTTAAAATGTTAATGGATGAAGTGCAGCTTTCTCAGTTACTCTAAACTAAAAGCTATAATCTTCATTACATGCACTAAAGATCATATTTCCCCCTGCTTTCTGCAGAGATAAGACAGCTATATTTAACACAGAAATGAATACCACAATATGTTTCGATTCAGCTGCTATATTTTCATCATCATAAATAAATTATGAAAACTTTAAACAGTGCATGAATGATTCTGCATAGAAAACAACAACGAAAATGCAATTAATTTTTATAGAAGAGAAAATTGATAGTTGACATCCAAGCAATCCAATTGCTTCTATATTTCATTGCAGTTGCTTTAGGTAATTACATTCTTGATAAACTTTGCAACGTGCTTGCAGAATAAAAAGCCGAACAATTGACTTTAGTTACCAAGGCACTATAGGGTTAATGTCAACCATCGCTGTAAAAAGCAAATTACTAGCAATACCAACAGTCCAGAGCCTTCCTTTCTGCTGTAGACTGAAGTTCAATCTGGCAACATCTTTTCTCTGTCCCCAGTAGGGTGCAGGGAGCCCTCTAGCTTCCATGTGGGATTCCTACTGTGGTACATATTGGCCAGCATACAGCTGCTCTAAACAACTATTTGCATCTACAATGCGGTCATCCCACCACCTTCTTTTCAGATCAATATGATTGGGACAAACAATAGTTTGATTTTGATTGCTCTATAGTACGCTTGGGTAGAGCCACTGAATGCAAGCGCATCGCTCAGAAACAATGGGCTGGTTCATCATCCAAAGCGTCCCTTTTCAAACAGCTGCCTCTGCCACACTCACCCTGACAAACGTCCAGAAAAACAGATGGTTTCAGCATTCATGGGCAGTTTAGTGAAAGCCCTAGAGTCAACTATTCAAGACATTTTATCATCTAGCTGATAATAGAGCATTGCTTGGAGATAAAAATTAAAAATACATTTAAAAACTCTATTAATTCGTACCCACGTGCAGCTCCCCTTGCATACACACAAAACAACTTCCCCATGCCCTGTAACACTGCAGAGTGCAAGCACTAAAGGAAGCTTCACTCTTAATCCCTTCTGTAGGATAGCCGCATTGCTATGAAAAATGACAATCAGCGGGTAATCGCACCAACCACATATACTGCAATACCCACAAACAAAAGCAATGAATTAGTAATTCAATGGGAAGTTTAACTTTGAGCTGCCTGGGGTTTGATGTGGATTAAACCAGGCCCTGCTATTTTTTCTTGCTTTTTTTTTCTGTTTGTGTGTATCTAAGAGACAGAGACATATTTTGCGTATTTTTTTTCAGGCTAACACAAATGCTTTCAAGGCCTTGTCTTGGGAAAGGCACAGGATGAGCTATGATACAGATTCTGCTCCTACCTATGGACAGTCACATCATCTTCAACCAAGCCACTGGTATTAAGCAGCCTCCAAGGCAAAGAAGCTGTGGTACTAAAAATTTGAGGGTCTCTGCTTCCCTGAACACAGCTGTGCCATACCTGTCTGGACATCAATGCTGAAGATCAGCCATGACAATGGCTCCTCAGATTCACCAGCCATAAAGTCTGACCTAGGGATGATGAATAGGCAGTATTATCCTTCTGGGATGTCTGGGCAGTGTTGTCCTTCAGAGGATGGAATACCACTCTCACTTGCCCCACAAATCCCTGCAGCTTTGGAGCAGCTTAAAATCTCTCAAGTCACACTGGAAAATCTAACTCTTCTTGAGGGAGGATGGGAGGATTTGGCATCTATGAAAAAAAAGGTGTTATGTTTATTATTGCTAACTTGACATCTTACAAAGATTCATTATTACTGATCTATTAATATTTTGTTTGAGAGCACATGAACTTTCCACAGAAAGGATAAATGCCATACTTGGCACTGCATTAGTCCACTGAGCTGAGCTGCTGCACAGTCAACCTGGACAGGCTTACTCTAACTGCTTTTCAGCAGAGCACATGGGACTGAATCTTGCAAATGCTGGTAACTTTCTGACAGCTGTATTTAAGTATGTGTCATACAGTTTTAAAGAAAAGCAGAGAAACAGAAAGCAAGAGTCAGCAATCATTTTTGCCAATACCTCAATGCCTAAAGGATGCAACTCAGCAGATGTATTTTGGAATTGAAGAATAAACATAGGAAAGGAAAAAAAAAAGAAATATCTGACCCTACACTGTAAATGTGTACTTATTTTCTTCTTAAAATTTTTTGCTTTCAAAAAACATTGTTCTTACTCTATTGCATTTCAGTTTAGAGAAAAGATATTCTGGATCCAATCAGAAATCTCCAGTGATGGAAACTTTACCCAAGGAAACCCCTGAGTGTTGAAGGATGGTACCATCTTGTCAAAATAATGATACTTCAGCCCATGTGGCCACACACAAAAATAGTCATCATGTATGAAGTAGTTTTTCTCCACACTACTAGTGATGTCAGTTTTGAACATGGGCTTCTCTCTTTCCCCAGTAAACTCTTCCTTACTGCTGTACTTCCACACAGAGACCCTCTGAAGTCACTCCAAGTATCTGCTTCCTTTTTCAGAACTTCTCCAATGCCTCTGCTATGACATCAACTAATTGTGACTTAGATGAGTATGTTATTCAGATCGATGGTATTAGGACTACATAAATACAGGACTCTCAGAGATCTTGGGAGACTGTCTAGACCCTCCTGCTGCATAAGAAGGGTAAGGGGCATAAATATTAAAGGCAAACCTAACTCCTTGAACCTTTTAATTCTAAATCATACTTCTAAAATTCTTCATTTCCTCATGATTTCTTTTGGAAACTCTACAATTTATCTACATCTTCCTTTATACGCAGTCCCCAAAACTGGATTCAATACTCCAGCTGAGGCCTCACCAGCACCATATGGTGCAAAATAATTACTTCCCATGTCTTACGCATGACACTCCTGTTAAAGAATCCCAAAAAAAGAGGTGCTTTATTTGCAATAGCATGTCCTTTGTGAGTTATATTTCACTTGTGATCTCCTAAAACCCCAGACACTTTTCAGCCTTCCAATTAGTTCTACCTTTTGTCTTTGTGCATTTACTGTATCTTTTCCAAGGGCAGTATTTTGCACTTTACCAAATTACACCTGGTTGATATTTATATAGATCCTTCTGAATCAATTCATTCCTCCAAAGTGTTTCAAACCTTCCCTCCTCTGTCCTAACCCGATCCTGGGAAAAAAAAAAAAGAAAGTGTATTTTCTCATTAGCATTTTGAATGATGGACTAGAGAGCAGAACTTTCCATGGAAGAGACCACATAGCAATGCCAGGTGGGCTGCCCCTGCTGCAGCTGGGAAGAGCACCACCAAAAACTTCTCTTTGAGAACACTTTTCAACTGCTTTGAAGCCACTTATGGCAATTTCATCTAGGCCATATTTTTCAAGCTTGCTTATAAGAATGTCATGTTGGACAGTGTCAAAAGCCTCACTTAAGTCAAGATACATCACATCTCCTACATCTCTGTTATCCACTAGGCCAGTTACCCTGTCACAGAAGGAAATGAGATTGGTTTGACACAATTTGTTCTTGACAAATTCATGCTGGCTGTTTTTTATCACCTGATTATTGTCTAGGTGCTTATGAATTGTTCCAACATTTCTCTGGGGGATCAAACCAGGGCTAAACTGGACTTGGCAACTGGAAAAAGGAGTATCCAGGGAATTAATGACAACTCCTAAGCCTGACTTTCTTCAGCCCTGCCAGGCTGCTTCTGTTTACATTAAACATAGCTTATGGTTTAAAATAAAACAAAACCTGGGCAACTTCTACAGTAGGAGCCTCTTGGAGGTAACCACTCTAGCTGCACCACATTGCTACAGTGCAAGAATCACTTAGATCTAGAAGAATCATTTAATCTAATTCCTGTCCCAGAAGCTGCAGGGCTAAAATCCTACTCCACTTTCTCCAATGAGGCCAGGACTTGGTCTTGCATCTTGGGATGAATTACCTCAGACTTCCACTACACACTTTCAGGGCTAGCTTTACATCGCCTAGTGACACATTATTGCAATATGCAGACACATACTGAGTTTTCAAGCACATTTAAAATGTTACCCACTCATTCACATTAATGGGAATCTTCACATTGCTTTTAACAGCCTTTGAACAAGCCTTCAGAACACAAAATTTATTATCTTTCTTTGTTTCCATAGCCTCTTTCCCAGAAAGGTTCTGACCTTGTTTGAGACTTTGAGTGGTATTGCAATAAGAGTAATAAATATTACAGGAAAGTCATAAATCCCACCTCAGTTTACAGAATAAGAAGATGTTGAGAAATTAGGAGACTTTTAGCTAGAATGAAGAAAAAAATGGGGGGCGGGGGGAGTGCAGGGGGAAACAGCAATCTGTTGCCAAGAAAAAAACCCTAAAACCCAAACAAAAAAACCTTTCCCCTTTCTGTTTCACTTTCAGTTTAATGTTTCCCAATCACTCTTCCTGATTAATTTTATTTTCCTAATATTTGCGATTTGAATGTTCCTCATAAGCATATTTTTATGCAAGAGACAAACAAGATTCTTTTCCTTCTCCTTTCTATCACTTCTTCTCAGGCTCCTCCTTACTTCTTTTCTTTTTTACTCCTCTCATTTTCTGACACATCCATCCTCCCCCATAGACTCATCTCTCTTCCTGTGTCGTGCTTTTTTTTTTCCTGTCCTAGTGCATAGAAACTATTTCTTAGTCCCCTTCCATAAGTCTTCTTAACCATACAGGTTTTTATACAGGTATTAAACTAAGTGTTGAACATCATTTTGCAACCATGTCTGGGTTACCTCAATTCAGTTTCCCACACTGCTGTTTCCATTCATGTCTGCTACAACACATCTCACCCTTCACATTGCAGAGGTTACAGAGCATCAAAGAGAAGTAACACAAGTGCCATGGAAATTTAAGCATCTCTGAAGACAAGCGAGTGTAGATGGCAAAGACTGAGCACAAGAATCTACAGCACTGAACATGGCTTCACCACAAGTCTTCACAGCCCTGAAGGACAGCTCACACTTGACTCTGCTCATGGCTGTTCCTCAGCTTTATTTAGATGAGTGATTTTGCAACTGCTGGAGACCGCAGGTGGTCCACATACTGTTTGTAAGGAGGTTACAGTAGACAGCTAACGTATGCTACACAGCAGTCTATAAGTAACAGGGTCCTAAGTCTTAAAAAAATCAGATAAGCTAAAACTGCAGGCCTAATTTTTATGGTGTTACTGAAGATATTCAGTAAGACCTTGTTCCAGTACTCCTTTATGAAAATCTTTGACCTACTATAGAGCAGTCCATTCCAGTTCATCTCTGTTTCCTCTATGGCCATCTGTTTGCCTTGTTTTCAAGATACAGCTTCTTGCAGGAGAAATTACTTCCAGCTTTTATCACACTCACCATTAATGTAATAATAAATAGGTCTGCATCAGATTCTCCGTTTACTTTGTGAAAATTGAATTTCTGTAAAAAAAAAAACCACTTAAGAATTTGCCTTAAAAGGCATCTTTTTGTTTAAAGTCTGTGTCATTGTTGCTCTGTGTAAATAGATTTTCCTCTGCTTTTGTGATAGCCTTGCAGTTCAACATAGGATACAGTAGTCATTAAAATATAACACTAGAATTACAGAAACTGGCAAAGTAACATAGAAATAGAAACGGTTCCTGAAACTACTAGCTCTTTTCTTTCTGAAATAACTAGGTTTCAAGCTGATGTTGTCAGTGCAAGTAATCTTGAAATTTACACTACAGTAGTTACACTATCTTGAGTCAAAGGCAAAAATTTTAAAGAAAAAAGTGGTTTTTGAAAGTTATTTGCATTATTGACAGAAATATTTTCTAAATTAAGACCTATATGGCTAAGAGTATTTTGCTGCAGTGTCATCACTTACAGGACAGTACATGATAAAGTTTTAGATTTTCTATCCACTCTAAGTGCTGTGAAATCCAGTCACCTAAAAGAATTAAGCAGTAGGGTTAGATTTTAGACTTAGTATTTCATAGGAAACACAACACTAGAACATTGAGGGGTTAAGCGCAAGATTAGAACAAAGTATGTCCTTTAAATTTTGTATATGATATAGGCTGCATATGGACAGTTCTTCCATCTGCCTAGATGACTTCAACAAAGATACAAGTAGATAAAATTGAAGTTAATTTAGTAACATGTACCCACATGATAGCAAGTCCAATTTTGATTGAAATAATTTGAGGGTTCTAACATTTGCATCTCTTCAATCAGCTTTCATTTCTTACAGAGATTCATCGTCTTAGTATCTAGCTGGATTGCACAAAAAATATGGACCTCCATTAATTTCTAGAACGAAAAATTGAAACTAATCCCGGAGACCATCTGGAAGGCATGAGCAGCATAAAAATTCAGCTCCTTGCCTGTAAGGCCACAGCATTTCTTTAAAAAGAATGACAGTAATCACACAAACTTGGTTTCATTTTCACTTACAAGTGCAATTCAACGACCTCTGCACACAGTCACACATGTTTAAGCCATAGTCATAACGAAGGCAATGTGGTACCCAAACTCAGAAGTCCAAAACCTATGAAGTTGGAGCTGATAACCAACATCTTTCAGAGAGTTCACTTCTTCTAGTTGGAATAATTCTGAAATCTAACAAAGACTTTCTGTTGATGGATACAGAGAGGACAAAGTGAATGCAAACTGTGTGTTTTGGGACAAATCTTCAAATCATTTTTGATCCTAATTAAAGGTGTCTATGTGAACATCAACCTTGCCAGAAAAAAATGGAACTGTCAAGTCACAGAAAGAAATGGTAGATGACATGACCCTTGTCTCATGTTACTGTTACTTACATGTGTAGCTTCACGTAACAAGTTTGATTATACACATAAATAAGAGTTCATATATACATATGCACACTTACACACAGACTAACAAAAACTTCCTGTCCTTTACAGAATCAACATATATTTTGCTAGCATTCATTCATTCTCTTTGAGAATAAATCTCGTAACAGGATTTTAAAAGTGGTATATCATAACAACATCAGAGATGTGTTTGTTTATATTAATGTGTTTCCTGAAAAGACTCTGTCTACATTTTGTTTCAGGGCTAAAATGTATTTGGGAAAGAATGGGCTCATTCAGAATAAATGCTTCTTTAAATCCGCTTTAATTTTTTCTGTTGAGTTAATCAGATATGACACTGATTTTACCCTGTACTCAGAACCTGTTAGGTATTCTGTCCAGCTGAAATACAAACACTGTTTCAATTACAGAGGAAGGCAGGTAGAAATTAAAAGAGGCATTGCTCCTTTAGGTTTAAAGTCGCTTGGCTAGTCAGATCTTCAAGAAGAATCTCTGTTACTGAGCTGAAGATTTAAACAATCGTGACTTTCAAGAGTGTGTTTCCACGCCATTAGTGATATAGTGGTTCACATCAGAAAGAACTACTGCATTTTAAAGAATTCAACAGAGAAATGATTCTTCTCTAGTACTCAGTAGTGGCAATATTTCAGGTTTTTTATGCCATGGTTTTTACAATCTAAACACAGAAATTAAATGCCTGTAGTCATAACTCATATACCCCAATTGCTTTAAAATGGACATTTAGCTCCTCAAAGGGGTTGACAATGTCTTTTTAAATTATTACTGCTGATTTATATCACAGTAATATGACAAAGTAGACTTACACTCCTCAAATCTGAAGATAGAACAAATATTCTTTGCACACAGTAGCGGGCAAAGGTTCTTCAGAAATAAAATATGCCTGCCCTCTACTGACCATCTAAGAAACTCTTTTTTTAAAAAAACAATATTTGCACCAGTAAAATTTTTAATGGAATTTTAAATTTAATTCCTTTCCTCATTTAAACTGTCTCATAATGTCATGTCTCCGAATTAGATTTCTGATCTTCATGTACTTGTTGCATCATTCCAGGAAGCTCAAAGCCTGTTGGCTTGCACAACATCTTACATGTATCCAAATTTTATTTTATTTTTTTTATTCACTGGTCTCCTGAGAAATTCAGGGAGAGAGAATGAAGTAGCCCAGAGTTTAAAATCTGAGTGTCTGCTCAGAATGGCTAATGTAAAAGACTCCTCTTTTTTTTGTAGCAGCTGTTACAAATCAAGAAGCAATTGTACTTGGGACATTCACACAAAATGAGTTTTATCCTCAGGAGAGCTTAGAAAAACACAAAAGTGTTTGCAAAATTCATTGGGTACCAAATTTCCAGAATAATTTTAACTCAGTTTGAAACTGTGCAGATGTGCTATCAGAATGACCAGTTTTTAAGAGTAACATGAAAAACAAAGTCCTGGCTGGATGTTTGTGGCCAGTTCTGGCAGAGACACACAACACATCTGGATTAGCCCTATCCTTTGCATTGCAGTTTGTCTAACCTGTTTTAGACTTACTTAAAATGAGGTAAACCATGATTTATTGGGAGCTCCCTTTCCCTAAACATACATGTAGTCAGATAAACCTCCAGGAAGGTACCCTGCATTAATATTTATGCTAACCACAAGCAAACAACCCACACTGAGAAAAAAAAGGAACAAAGAAAATGCTTCTCTCCCGGCAAATCCAAGGATACAAGCAGCTTCAAAGCACAAGGAGGAAGAGTTTAGTGCAGTGAGGATTTTACCCTTGCACTCTGGGGATGAATGGCATTCCAGATAATGAACTCATCACCATTTCTCTTGGGCTAGGTGGGATCAGTACTGACCCCACCGTAAGACAGTGTTAACTGCTGCTGTTTTCAAAACCTTTCAGAACTTGCCTGTGCACAGTCACTATGAGCAAATTAGAGTATGAACTCCAAACAAACCAATTATTCCTGACCAGTTCTCCATATAGGCACTCAAGGATAAGAAAGCATCCAGAGGACAACCTAACTACCTGATCACACAAACCAGACCTCAGGGTTGGGCTCTCCAACCTCTGATTTTAGCAGTGATTTCAGTGCAAACTTACCCAGACCAACTCGTAAGTGCTACTGAAAGTCAAAGACTTAAGGTATAATTAATCCATTGCTCTTGCTGTTAAAAACCCATAGTTATTAACTAGGTGTAGTCCTGTGCTAATGCAGGACTAATATGCTATGCTTTACTTTCTATATTATTCCTATGACTTTCTGTATTCACCTGCAAGTGGATCCATTGCTGCCCAAGTTTTCATCAGGCTTTGCAAGTGAGTTGGTGTCTTCAGAAACTACAGGCACAAACTCTTCATAGGTGCATAAATAGATTAGTGGAGAGTCTGAACAAAAAATTCCATTGAGGAAATTGTTCTCATTTTCTATTTATATCCCTAACTGTGCTAGGTAAATAACCTGTGAAGAATAAAAGCAAAAGAAGTCATATGTTTCAATAAGCCACATGGATAGCTTGCCCTTTTCTGAATAACTCTTTCTCTATATGGCACACAAAGATATAGAAAATATGTAGAGACATATGTTTTCCTCAAATAAGAATAATAAATAGTGACATTTTTCATGGAGATGTACACTAATGGTGCTTCTGTAACTGCTGCTAGACAGCTCCCTAATACTTACCTGCTACTGAGGACCAAAAATGGTTTGCAAACGGCAACTTTTTGAGGATGAATTAAAAAAAAAGATCTCTGCAGTGGAGTATTTTTAAAATAGAATCACCTGCTTGTGAGTGAAGTCTAAAGAACAAAAGCTTTTATCCCCACCTCTCTTTCCCCACTTCCCTCCTTCACTCTCCACCTCTCTAGGTATTTGAATATTCTCTCATCACTGCAATTTATAGAACCCTGTTTCTAATTTTTTTTTCTACTGGGAAGCTGAGGCTCTGCTCTGGAAGTCCAAATGGCACAGGTTGCAACACCAGCATCATGTAATCACTGGGAATCAGTTCCTGTACAAAGGGAGAAGATACACCAACCACGCTTGTATCAGCTACTTAAAGATGAACTTTGAGTACAAAAAAACATAATGACAGTAGTGACATTATCCAATATGAACAATATGGATTATACTCATATTGATTATATCTCATTCTTATGATGAGACCAAGAGTTCACAACAGAATGTAAGTTTCAAATAATAAAACAAGTCATGTTGACCAAATACTGATATTAATAAAGCACACATGATCCTTCCCGCACAAGCCCAAAAGGATTACTTATCCATGTGGACGCAACAGGCAGTAATTAATCCTCACAGTATTTACAGTAAA